>NC_085137.1:51661345-51910597 GCF_035046485.1 Aedes albopictus | reverse complement strand
AAGGGAGACCCCGTGGGCGCATCAACATTGGATGCGCGCGAAAGCACATGTTTGTGGTTTATGGCATCTGGGAACGAATCATCTGCAGACTGCACAGCAGATGCTTTCAACAGCTCAGTCCTAACTCTATTATTGGGGATGGGTCGATCTTTGCTTGTTTGTACATATTAGAAACAAAAAAAGTTTATTTTCATGAACAGAAGCAGCCCTCAATATACTATTTAAGGTCCCTATACTGCTATTCTACGTCCGATTGTCCCATGTTATATGGGAATCCCACATAACAAAAAAAAATGGTCAAATGGTAAAGAACATTTTCAGCCAATAACTGTAGAAGTGCTCACAGAATACAGCTTTGTTTTAGTGAGGTCGTTAAGCCCAGAAGAAGAAAATAAGAGAAATGCTTAACCCTTTGAGGCCGGATTTTTTCAAAGCGTTATTATAGTATTATTTTTCTACGTATTTATGTAGAGAGTACCGACAACAGCATAATAGAGGTAGAATATGATGCAGAATTTTTTTTCTGGATATCCTAGATCATCCAAAGTATTCTTGAGCTTAGATCCCAATGTCTATGGGTGTAACGGTAACTTCTTGCATTATACAAAGCTACACGCAGAAAAAAACTATGTTGAAATCAAACATATTTGAGGTAAATTCAAATATATTGTTATTTTGTTCAGGCCACAAAAATAAAACTGTTTGGAGTAAATTGATTGATTGATTGATTTGTCTTTATTTGAGAGACTTTCAGCCCTTGGCTGGTTCGTCTCTCTTTTGGAGTAAGTCGAACGTCACATTTGAAGCTAATGCAATTCATGTTTGAAACAAAAATGCATCTTCTGACAGATTCTTCTTCTTTTTCTTCTTTATGGCTCTACGTCCCAACTGGGACTTGGCCTGCCTTGCTTCAACTTAGTGTTCTTTGAGCACTTCCACTCCACAGTTATTGATTGAAGGGCATTCTTTGCCTGCCATTGCATGAAATTGTATATTATGAGGCAAGTACAATGATACACTATGCCCAGGGAGTCGAGAAATTTTCCCGACCGGAACGGGAATCGAACGCGCCGTCTCCGGATTGGCGATCCATAGCCTTAACCACTAGGCTAACTGGAGACCCCCCTGACAGATTATGTTAGAAATAAATGCAAAAGTTTTTTTGTTTTTTTTTTTTTGTGGCAGGTCGGCCCTACGGAAATATTTGTTTTCCCATTAAACTTATTAAGTGTGTTAGGTGTGGCTTCGTGGTCGTGCGGCTAGTGTCACGTGTCTGTGTCTTTAAAGTCATTTCCTTCCCTGGAAAAACTACCTCTCGTGTTGTACTTACAATGCTAACATCAAGTGTACATCTATTAGATAACATACGCTCCTGAAAACAACGGGATTTCGTGAAAACTTTTGGTGAACCTTGCCTTTTTTTACAGGAGGAAATCTTGTTAGGTGTTGCAGCTGGAACTTGTAAGCGACGGCGGAACAGGATATTGCCGTAATCAATATGCAATTGCGTTAGTTTTAAAAATTAAAATTTTAATTTTAAACATTTTATCAGTTTACCGAATAAACTAGATTATTTCTGTTTCAAACGAACGAAATTTGTCTCCGTGTACAATTTGTAACCTATCTCGTCCAGTAAGCCCTCTGAAAGTTCAATATACAATATCAGATCGGTCGAGATATCCGAGGTCATCCAAACTGCTCTTGAGTTCAGTTTCTAAAGTCTACGGGTGTAACCATATCTTCTTTCATTATTCAAAGCTACGATTTGTAATCTATCATGACAATTTAAGGGTTCTGAAAGTTCAATAGACAGTATCAGATCAATCGGGATATCCTAGGTCGCCCAAACTGTTCTTGAGTTTGGATCTCAAAATCTATGGGTGTAGCGCTATCTTTTTTTTTATTATACATAGCTACGATTCATAATCTGTCATGTACATTAAGTCTTCTGAAAGTGTAATAGACAGTATTAGATCAGTCGGGATATCCAAGGTCGCCCAAACCATTCTTGAGTTCAGGTCCTAAAGTCTATGAGTGTAACAATATCTTCTTCTATTGTACAAAGCTACGATTCGTAATCTATCATATCCAGTAAGTCTTACGGGTGTAGCGGTATCTTCTTTTATTATACAAAGCTACGATTTGTAATCTATCATATCCAGTAAGTCTTCTGAATGTTCATTGGGGTCATCCAAACTATTACGATTTTTAAAATTTAGCATCTATAGCTACAGAAGTTTCTGTTTTGACTATATATAGTTATGTTGCATAATCTATTATACTTCCTGGAGCTGCACAGAGTGCAGTCAGAGACTTTAACATAACTTCGGGATATTCAGAATAGAACACACTTTCCTGCAATACATATATTATATGGAGTCTATAGCAGTAATAATATATTTTTACTATTTTATTACTAACCGTAATAATTGAACCTAATTCATTTACTTAGGGTGGTGCGAAGGTGAATCTTTTTCGACCGCAGATTCTTGGGGAGTCCATGGTAGGCCCGACTTCCACTGATAATGCGCCTTCGTATTCCACGGTTAACGTTGTTGTCTGTCGTTAACAAGGACCCGAGGCATATGAAGTCCTCGACCACCTCGAAAGTGTCCCCGTGTATCGTAACATTGCTGCCTGCCTAGGCTTGCCCAGTCGTTCGCGGTTCTACCTGCCGACATGTACTTCGTTTTCGACACGTTCGCCATTAGTCCAACTTTTGCTGCTTCACGTTTCAGGCGGCTGTACAGTTCTGCCACCGTTCTCTATTCTACCGTACTCTAGAGACACGGTGTTTCTAAATGACATCTGAGATTTCAAGAGCTTCACGGATCCTAAATTATTCTTGTAGTTTTGAAGGACTTCATTATAGGACAGTTTGGATGACCCTGAATGTCCCAAAGGTTTATAGAGACTTAGTAGACTTCAAATTGGTCCAGTCACCAAGGTTAAATATGTAACGTTGCTCAGTATATTAGATATGGTTGCTGTTACGAGTGTAGACCTGAAGTTCTGAACTCTAAGAAAGTTTGGCTGACCTGGAATATCCCTATAGTGTTTCTAAATGACATTTTAGATTTCAAGAGCTTTACGAATCCCAGCAGATTATGTACTGCTGTTATTTATGGCGAAAACACATACAATAATTCTTGTAGACTTGAAGGACTTCACTATAACACAGTTTAGACGACCCTGAATGTCCCAAATATTTATAATAATTTCTAGTAGGCTTCAGGTTGATCCAGTAACCGCGGTTGGTTATGCAACGTTACTTAGCGTAACAGATATGGCTACTATTACGAGTGTAAACTTGAAGTTCTGAACTCCAAGGTAGTTTGACTGACCTGGAGTATTCCTAGAGTGTCTATTAATGACATTGGCGATTTCAAGGGATAATTTGTTAATAGTTTGAAATATGAATGTATGTTAACGGATGTATAACAAAAATGGATAAAAAAAATTAGTTATAAAAAAAGGGCTCTACCCCATTTGGCATAATGCCATTTGGTATTATGACATTTGGCATAATGCAATTCGGCATAAAAGCCATTTGGCATAACGGCCATTTGGCATAATAGTCATTTGGCATAACAAAGATTATGTACATTCTTACCAAGAAGGCTGTTCTTCGTATTATGGTAAGCGGCATTATGCCAAATGGCTGTTATGCCGAATGGCATTTATGCCAAATGGCATCGTTTCTCTAAATTTCATGGTGTTCAGGATGTTGTAAGTTGTCAATAAAGCCCTAAATACAAATATTCCCATTTTTACTTATTAGAGGACATAATTCACAGCAACTTTTCCGAAAACAGTATTCTGTTTTATTGAATGTGTGAATTTATACAGGCGTTTCTATGTTGGAGTAATGTATGACCCCTCCGGCTCCAAAGAGTTAAGGGGGAAGGCAAAAGGGGTTGTAAAGTAGCTTGATAGCGGGAAAGACAATGAAAGCTTGAAGTAGATAGAGGAAATTTTAGAAGACCCAAAAGTAGTTAAGGAAGTTACAATTTTGGTTGGAGAGGAGGGCCAGGGATTGGAAGTGGTTGTTCACCTGTTGCCCAGCAAACACACGATCGTATACGATATATATATATGATATTCCATGGGATGCTTAAGTGGAGGCGATTACGTACACTTTAGACGCAGGTAAATGGGAGCATGTGCGCATATGGCCTCCACTTTAGCATCCTATGTAACATCATATAAAACTCCATGCTCGACCATTATCTGCCATAACTCACTAAATCGTACGCAACCTTGACATTAATAAACAGGTGATGGTTTTGCAAGTAGTGCTCCCGAAATTTATCGAGAGTCACATTCACGAAAACCCTCCTTATATTTTCCGACGGAGAGTCCTCCTCGATCGGCCTCAGCCTGTTTGTTCGCTGGATTGAGGAGTGTTATTCTTCTGTAATTTGCGCATTCCAGTCGATGCCATTTCTTGTATAGAGAGCATAGGAGACCATCCAACCAATTAGCAGGTAGTTCTTGCTCTTTGCATATCCTCAATACAATACGGTGTAAGACTTGATACAGTTGCTAAAAACCGTGCTTGAAAAGCTCGGCCGGGAGTTCATTCTACCCAGCACTGCCGTAATTCTGCAAAGTGACGTAAGCGCCATTCAAAATTTCGATATTTTCAGGTATATTATATATAATATCTGGGGAAAGAATAACACTGTGGTATTCCTGCTGTATTAGAATGCAAGATCTAGTCGTAATCTATCATCTATGGAAAGAAACTTAGAGGATAAGTAAGAGTTTTATGCATCATAACTAAAAAATGGGCCAAAACTTTCAATGTCGCTTACGTCACTTTGCAGAATTGCGGCAGAGCAGCCTTGTTGTTCTTCAGATCTTAATGGCTGCCTTGACCTTGTCAAGCGTAGGACGTTCCACAGCCTGCCCGTCGTGTTTCCTCGGCTTCGATAAATCCCTGGGAAACAATTCCTTGGGAAACAGTGCTCTCTCCAGCTGGCTGCCACCTTTTTGTCTGTCAGCAAGTTTACGGGAGAAGGCGCTGTTTTTCTCCTTACGCCACTGCCAGTTTCGTAAAACTTCCGCATATCATTCTGTCCCATACTCTTTTGCGCCTGAGCAATCACATCACGTCATATGCGCTAATTCCCGTCACGTCAGACAGAAAATAGACACTAGTTACAGATATTTCCACTTGCCTTTGTCAATGGCCTATCAGATAGAAGCAAAAAGATGTAGACTATCACTAACCAGCCCATATAGCACTGGAAATTGACTAACAAGGCGAAATTTCACGTTACAATTTCGCTCCACTTACGAGTTGAAAAGTTTTCTCGTTTTGCATACGACGAATGCAACCACACTAAAGCAGCAGTTAGCCGAAATGTCTTCATAGTCGTGCAACTATAACTTCGCCAGATTCACTTGTTGAACCAACCTTCAGTTCAAAAGCTCTGTGGCACTTCAAAGTTAGTAGGATTTCACTGCTGCAGAATGCGGCAGAAGTTGTGCAATTAATCAAATAAATTATCTTTTCCCATCGGTAAAGTGTAAACAACAACTTGTCTTTGCCTAGAAAGCATGCAAGCAAATGTTTGCGTAGATTTCTACATACGAAACATCGTACGTCACAACCATAGAGAAGGATTTCTTCGTTGTCCTGTGATGGCGTTTAATGATCTGGTGGACAAAATATCAATTGAAATATTCAGGTCATTATTCCAAAGCTACAATTTAAAAGCAACCTGCTGGATTGCGAAGAATTTGACCGACTTTTCGAATAAACACCTACCTATGATAATCTTTGATCGTTTTGTGTACCATAATATTATGTAGAAGGTGTGCCGATAACTGAATTCAGGTTGTGCCCAAAATAGACGTGGACTAGACGGGAACAGAATTCAAGGGGCAGTTATTTAATCTTATTATTTTAAGGAATTACAGTTCTTTCACAATATTTGTTTTACATTATTTGAAAGCTATAAATAGCTATAAAAAGTTATAAATTGATAATTGATACCAAATTGGCCATGAGACATTAGGCGAGGTGCAAAATTATACTCGATCATTATTGGTCGGTGAATAGTTAGATGGGAATAAGGTTAAACCCTTTTAAGGAATTCAAAAAACAAAAAAAAAATGAACAGGCTTCCACTCTTCCCTAGCAGTAATGTTCTGTCGTGGTATGTTTCCACGTTATTTTGTAATGAATATTTTGAACTTGTAACCGACCCTGCCCTCTTTCGTTTTCTCTGCTGGCATCCTAAATTCCTCAGCTATGTTTCTTAAGATTAAAATGAAATTCCAGAAATGATATTTATAACTAACTTTCGTTTCCGTTACCGACATGGCAAACACTTCTACAGCTGATTTATCTCGCACCACGTACAATTAATTAGGACTAGCACTATAATTAATTATGCAAATATACTTAACTTACCCACCTCCTTGCAAGTGTAACTGACTGCTCACGATTTCATGGCACTATTGTACCTCCCTCGGAGCTGATGATGTTTACGTGTTTGGTTAAAGTCTATCATATTTTCTAAATACCAGCACTTGGACAAACCGCGGCTTTCGAGCCCATGCTCGAAATTGTTCGATCATGGTTTCGATCAGATCACTCTTCATCCCCCTTGTAAGATAAGTTAAATTTATCTTATTTTTCTTCACATCCGCAGAATCTCCTCGCCGAGCTGCGAGCGCTGAAAGAGGCTAACCAGCGGCTAAGCGATGACAACCAGGAGCTGCGCGATCTGTGCTGCTTCCTGGACGACGACCGGCAGAAGGGACGCAAGTTGGCACGCGAATGGCAACGATTCGGCCGGTACACGGCCAGTGTGATGCGGCAGGAGGTTTCCGCTTATCAGGTTCGATCGGATGTGATTTATTCTTAGATCCATTTATATAACGACTTATTCGTACTTTTAGACAAAACTGCGGCAGCTGGACGACAAGCAGCAGGAGCTGATTCGGGACAATCTGGAGCTGAAGGAGTTGTGTCTGTATTTGGACGAGGAACGATCGAACACCAATCGGCCGGCAGCGGTTTGCGGAAACTGTGGAGCGGCCCCCGGTAGTACGACCAGTGCGAATGCTGTTCCCCTCCGGGACGACGGAGATGGAAGCAGCTCGAGCACGAACGCTGATGAGAATATCCACCAGATAGGAGGAGGGCAGTTCGGCAGGAATGGATTAACGGTGAGTAAATTGGGAGAGCACCTTACTCACCTTACCGGTCAGACTAAGGCCTGAGTGACCTCTGCTGTACATAGGAGTTGTCTTCATTCTACTCGGTCCATGACTGCGTGTCTCCAGTTCCGTACCCTGCGAAAGGTCTGCAAATCGTACTCCACTTGATCGACCCACCTAGCTCACTGCGCTCCACATCTTCTTGTATCGGTTGGATGGCTCTCGAGAATCATTATAATTGGGTTGCTATCCGACATCCTGATGACGTGGCCTGCCCACCGTAGCCTCCCGATTTTCGCGGTATGGACGATGGTTGGTTCTCTTAGCAGCTGATGCAGTTCGTGCTTCTTTCGCCTTCTCCAAGTCCCGTCTTCCATTTGCACTCCGCCGTAGATGGTACGCAACACCTTCCGTTCGAAAACTCCAAGGGCGCGTTGGTCCTCCGCACGTAGAGTCCATGCCTCGTGTCCATAAAGGACTACCGGTCTAATTAGCGTCTTGTAGATAGACTTTGTTCGATCGTATAGTTTTGTGGAGTCCAAAGTAAGCTCGGTTTCCTGCTACAATGCGTATCTGAATTTCTCTGTTGGTGTCGTTGTCGGCGGTCACTAGTGAACCCAAGCACACGAATTCTTCAAGCGCCTCGATTTCATCACCGTCAATAGAAATTCGGGGTGGTGGGCGAGGTGATTCCTCCCTGGAACCCTTTGCCATTATGTACAGTCGAGACTCTTATAAGATCACTGGTCGGGGGGCGCAATAGGAATCCGCTTAATAGGAGATTAACAGCTTATGGGATTTCGGCATTTTGGGGGTGTGGCCTATTATCTCGGGTGTGTTAAGAGTTAACGCAACACTTTCTTCGGCAAAATTTTAGGGCTTGATAAGATCTACCATTTAGAACTTTGGTTCATATGATTAGTTGGCAATTTGGCCGCTAGAGGGACCATCAACAATTTGATGCTAAATTGCACTACGGGAACCATATCAGGTTGTCAAGCAAACGTTACGATATGCGACAGCTCAAGATCCTGATAATTTGGAAGGATAGTGTCTTCGGGAAAGTTGTTGGGTACGCCAATAACTTACTGACGATGAGTTGCGAAGTTCGAAATTCCTCCACTGGGCGGCGCTAGTGAGCAAGTAAAATTTCAAAACCTCATATCTCAGAATCCCGATAACTTAGGAAGATGGTGTCTTCGGCAAAGTTGATCAGTATGACATGAAATTACATAAAAATAAACACTTGTTTCGCAATTCTGCCACTAGGCGGCGCTAGTGAACATGCAAATTTTAGAAATCTCATAGCTCAGAATCCCGATAACTTAGGAAGATGGTGTCTTCGGTAAAGTTGATCAGTATGACATAAACTTACATAAAAATAAACACTTGTTTCAAAATTCTGCAACTAGGAGGCGCTAGTGAACTTGCAATTTTTAGAAATCTCATAGCTCAGAATTCTGATAACTTAGGAAGTTGGTGTTTTCGGCAAAGTTGATCAGTATGACATAAACTTACATAAAAATAAACATTCGTTTCGCAATTCTGCCACTAGGCGGCGTTTACCGGGTTTTTTCGTCTTTTTTCGACTTTTTTGGCGGTTTTTCGGCTTTGCATGTTCACTAGCGCCGCCTAGTGGCAGAATTGCGAAACAAGTGTTTATTTTTATGTAAGTTTATGTCACTCTGATCAACTTTTCCAAAGACACCAACTTTCTAAGTTATCAGGATTTGAGCTATGAGATTTCTAAAATTTGTATGTTCACTAGCGCCGCCTAGTGGCAGAACTGCGAAACAATTGTTTATTTTTATGTAAGTTTATGTCATTCTGATCAACTTTGCCAAAGACACCGTCTTTCTAAGTTATCGGGGGGAGCGACACTAATTTTGCTGAGCCGAAAAACCGCCAAAAAAATCGAAAAAAGATGAAAAAACCCGGTAAACGCCACCTAGTGGCAGAATTGCGAAACAAGTGTTTATTTTTATGTAAGTTTATGTCATACTGACCAACTTTGCCGAAAACACCAACTTCCTAAATTATCAGGATTCTGAGCTATGAGATTTCTAAAATTTCAAAGTTCACTAGCGCCTCCTAGTGGCAGAATTTTGAACCAAGTGTTTATTTTTATGTAAGTTTATGTCATACTGATCAACTTTGCCGAAGACACCAACTTCCTAAGTTATCAGGATGCTGAGCTTTGAGATTTTTAAAATTTGCAAGTTTACTAGCGCCTCCTAGTGGCAGAATTTTGAAACAAGTGTTTATTTTTATGTAAGTTCATGTCATTCTGATAGACTTTTCCGAAGACACCAACTTTCTAAGTTATCGGGGGGAGCGACACTAGTTTTGCCAAGCCGAAAAACCGCCAAAAAAATCGAAAAAAGACGAAAAAACCCGGTAAACGCCGCCTAGTGGCAGAATTGCAAAACAAATGTTTATTTTTATGGAAGTTTATGTTATACTGATCAACTTTGCCGAAGACACCAACTTTCTAAGTTATCAGAATTCTGAGCTATGAGATTTCTAAAATTTGCATGTTCACTAGCGCCGCCTAGTGGCAGAATTGCGAAACAAGTGTTTATTTGTATGTAAGTTTATGTCATACTGATCAACTTTGCCGAAGACACCATCTTCATAAGTTATCGGGATTCTGAGATATGATGTTTTGAAATTTTACTTGCTCACTAGCGCCGCCCAGTGGAGGAATTTCGAACTTCGCAACTCATCGTCAGTAAGTTATTGGCGTACCCAACAACTTTCCCGAAGACACTATCCTTCCAAATTATCAGGATCTTGAGCTGTCGCATATCGTAACGTTTGCTTGACAACCTGATATGGTTCCCGTAGTGCAATTTAGCATCAAATTGTTGATGGCCCCTCTAGCGGCCAAATTGCCAACTAATCATATGAACCAAAGTTCTAAATGGTAGATCTTATCAAGCCCTAAAACTTTGCCGTAGAAAGTATTGCGTTAACTCTTAACACACCCGAGATAATAGGCCACACCCCCAAAATGCCGAAATCCCGTAAGCTCTTAGTCTCCTATAACGCTCACCCCTGTCTAGTAGGAGTTCGTTTAATAGGAGTCCGTTTAATAGGAATTCGTTTAGTAAGAGACTCGACTGTACTTTGTCTTCGACACATTAACCCTTTATAAGGCCGAGAAAACTAGAAGAGTTGTCAACGCATACTATTATGGAAATGATTATATACATGATTTCAAGTACAAAACAATTTTTGTTTGAAAGAAACTCTCAAAAATCTAGGTGGCAATATAGTTGCCACTGCCCGTTTACCCCAAAAACAAGCTTTTGAGGTGGCAATATAGTTGCCACTGCCCGTTTAGGGTACTTTTCTTCTTTTGACTTCGACAAAAAAAAAAACAGAAAAGAGATTTTAGAGTGGATTAGGGCTTAACCCATAATATAAACTGTGTAGTTCAGCTCGTGTCAACCCATAATTTGATTATTTCTTAAAATATTCACCAAATCTATAATTTTACAAAAAGTTTGAGCTAATTTTCTTCACGTGGTCAAATTTAGCCATTTTTGAGACTACAAATGGCTCCAAAATTGTTGTTAGAGCTTTGTTTAGTACCAAACAAATACCAGGCGTTGTTAATAATCCCAATTTTGCGTAAACCAAAACAAAAGTTCGAAATAAATTGTTATATAACAGAAAAAATACAAACAGTAGGTGGCAATATAGTTGCCACTGCCTTATAAAGGGTTAAAGACTAATCCGATTCGCCTGGCTTCACTTTCAGAAATTTTACGGAAAAAATGAGTCAATTTCGTGGGGGTAATTCTTCCGAATCAGTAAAAAGTCGCAGAAAAAAGTTTTCTTACAGTTTAGCTAACAGTTCCTGCTGTGATTTATACAGAAATATCTGGTAGATTCTTTCAGGATGCCTTGCGGGGATTCCTGCTGGTTATCCTCCAGATAACCCAGGACTCCTAAGATCAATTACTGAAAAAGTCTTAGCTGCATTGCCGAAGATTTATGAGTAGGAATATCAGAAGAAATTTTAGACGGAATTTCTGGTGATATTCCAAAAGAAATTCCTTAGAGAATCCATGGAGAAATCTCTAAAAAAATCTCAGCAAGATTTTTTAGAGACATCCTATTAGGCATTTGTAGACTCAAAGAGAATTTCTCCAAAAAATTCTCAATGGGTTCCAGCAAAAGTTCCTCTAGGCATTTTGACATCAACATTTCAAAAGGGCGTAACTGTATTTTGAAACAAACCCCATTTTCACATCTTTGGATCGTATTTCATTGTGCTCATGCAATCCACCGCAGTTATCGGAAAGATGAGCAGTTAATCTGTCTAGTTATGTTTGTGAATTACGTGGGTGATATAAAATACGAACCACAACTTTGCAGATGTATCCAAAGGAAGCTACGCCCTTTTGTTTGTGTTGATTTGTCCGTGGTTTTCTCCAGGAGTTTTTTTTTTCAGGAATTTCTCTAGGAATTGTCCACAGGGATTCCTGCAGAAGTTCCTTCTGTGATTTCTTATTTTTTTTCAGTAATTCCTTCAAGAATATCTCCTGGAATTCCTCTTCCTATTCCTACTGGAAATTCTCTTCAGTTTCCTTTGTCTATTGATATTGCACTTGGAATGCTTCTGTGATTTTTCCAGAAGTCATGCTGAGATTCCTCAAGCATTCCTGCATGAAATATTTCAGAAGTTTTTGGAGGATTCCTTCAGATATACCATATGGAAATGTTCAAGCCATGTCAGCAAGAATGCTTGGAAAAATCCTGATTGGAGTTCCTGAAGGAATCCAAGCGAGAATTTCTGGTGGTATTCCGAGAGGAATTCCTAGAAGAAACGTTCCAGAAATCCCTAAAGGAATCATTGGGTGAATCCTTGGACAAATCCATGGAGGAATCCCAGCAGAAATTTCTAATAGATACCACTTCCTGGAGGGATTCCAAGAGGATCTCTTAAAAGATTTTTCTAGCAATTTTTCTTTGAATTCCTAAGGGGTTACCCCGAAAATTCTTCATAGGATTCCTCCAAGATTTACTCCTAGGATTTTTCAAGGAAGTCCTCCTGAAGTACTTCCAGATATTACTACTACGATTCTTTCAGTGATTTCTTCAAGGATTTCATACAGTGATAACTGCTGGAATTTCGTCGGAAATTCTTTCTTAGCTTTCTGGAGCATTTTCAGAGGAATATTTCCGATTATTGCGTTTGAGAGTCTTTCGGGAATTTTTGGAGGATTCCTTTCAGGTATTAGATGAGAAACCCAGATGAAAATTCTTCAGAACGCTTTCCAGAAATTTATAGACAATTCCCAGCAGTAGCTGTTGAAACAATCCCGGTAGGATTCCCTGTAGGAATACCACATTTCTGAAGAAACCTATGAAATAATTATAGGACGAAATGCTGGAGGAATCATAGTAGGAATTTCTAACGGTAAAGCCAGAAGATTCTCGGGTGAATCCTTGCAGAAATTGCTTTGAAAAAATGTCAAGAGGAATTCCTGGAGAAATCTTTGCAAAAATCTCTGAAGGAGCTATAGGAGAATCTGGAGGAGCAAGCATTCCTGGAAGGTTTCAGGAAGTATCTACTGATCTACTCGGAAATGTTTCCAAAGATTCCTTCGAATATCCATTCTCCTTCGATTTCTTTGCCAAATTCTTCCAGGGGTTCTATCGGGATTCCTATAGTGATTTTTTGGAAATTCTTTTAGCGGTCCATTTCCAAGATTTCTTTTAGGAAATCATCTGGGTGATTCCATTTGGGATCCTTGAGTATTGTTTTGCAATTCTTTCCAGGGATATCTTCAAAAATTCACCCAGGCATACCTTTAATATTTTCTACAGGGAATTTTTCCAGACACGAATGCCACATAAGTGGTAAAGTGTCTTTAATAAATATTAATAATAATAACAGGGAATTTTTAACAGGGATTCTGGAGTTTTTCTAGATGCTCCTTTGTATTTTCCTTCATGAACCCATCCTCTAACACTTTCTTTCCCCAAGGATTTCTTCAGAAATTCCTCCGGAGCTTGAAAACTTCAGCGATTGCATTTCAAATCGCTCCGGAGCTTCTTTCTGCGATTCGTTTACGATAAATTTTAGTGATTCTTCCAGAGATTCTTTATGAAACTCCCCAATTAAGTACTTAGGAAAGTTTTTAGTGATGCTTTCGGAATATGTTTTGCAGGGATTGCTACGTAATTTTTCCTAGAGTTCGCTCCGAGAAGTCCTCGAAAGATTCCTTCAGAAATTTATGCAATGATTTATTCGGAAATTCCTCTCCAGAGTGCCCGAGTCCGTGGCGCAGTTGATCGCATGTCCCCTTTCATTTGCGGATGGTCATGGGTTTGATATATTATTCTGGATAAAAAATATGAAGTTGGTGCCAGAAATTTATTTGAATATCTTTGCTAAAACTTGTGTGAATCATCATTATGAGAATATCTTTCTGAAGTTTACATTTTTCACGAAAACAAAAATCTGCCATAAGATCAAAGCTTTTGCAATAATTATACTGAAACCTTCATTCTACTAGAACTGAATCTCAAGAGAAACGTCTTGTACATTCGCGGAAAGTATTTCTGTAGATATTCTTGGGGAATACTCTCCAAGTGATCCTGAAATGATCGGAACTATGCTCTTCATTACCTGGAAGTACTCACAGTTCTGAACAACTTTGCCGAACATCGCACCTTCCTGTCTGGCTTAAATCTCGTGCTATATCCCACCAAAGTCGTAGCGGAAGTAACTATGTACACGTTGTGGTGAAATTCTGAACTATGCTCTTCATAATCTGGAAGTACTCGTAGTCCTGAACAACTTTGCTAAAGATCATACCTCCCTATCTGGCTTCAATTTCGTGCTATATCCCACAAAAGTCATACCGGAAGTCATTATGTACACTAGTGCCACGCGCTGGTGAAATTTGGAACTATGCTCTGCATGACCTGGAAGCAGGGATGCCAGATGATTTTTTTTGAAAAATCTGTGTCACTATTTCTAAAAATCTGGGTTTTACACAAAATTTGGGTGAAAAATATGAATCCCATACAAACAATAGTTCCTCTAGTCCAAAAATCAGTACTTTATATAAAACGGAATCTGTACGAATGCTCAAAAATCTGTATAATACAGATAAATCTGTATAGATGGCATCCCTGCCTGGAAGTACTGGTAGTCCTAAACAATTTTGTCGAAGATCGTACCTTCCTCTCTGGCTTCGATCTTGTGATATATCTCACTAAAATCGTACCGGAAGTAACTATGTACACTAGCGCCACTATGCTCTTCATGGCGTAGAAGTACTCGTAGACCTGAACAACTTTGTCGAAGATCGCACTTTCCTATCTGGCTTCAATCTCGTTCTATATCCCACCAAGGTCGTATCGGAAGTAGCTATGTACACTAGCGCTAAGTGGGGGTGAAATTTTGAACTATGCTCTTCTTGACCAGGAAGTAATCGTAATCCTGAACATTTTTGTCGAAGATCGTACCTTCCTATTTGGCTTCAATCTTGTGATATATCTTACTAAAGTCGTACCGGAAATCACTATGAACACTAGCGCCACATTGTGGTGAAATTCCGAACTATGTTTTTCATCACCTATAAGTACTAGTAGTCCTGAACAACTTTGCCGAAGATCGCACCTTCCTGTTTGGCAGGAATCTCGTGCTATATCCCACCAAAGTCGTACACTAGTGGCACGTGGTGGTGAAATTAGGAACTATGCTCTTCATGACCTGGAAGCACTCGTAGTCCTGAACAACTTTGCCGAAGATCGCATCTTCCTATCTGGCTTCAATCTCGTGCTATATTCCTCCAAAGTTATTCCGGAAGTAGCTATGTACACTAGCGGCACGTGGTGGAGAAATTCCGAACTATGCTCTTCATGACCTGGAAAAACTTGTAGTCCTGAACAACTTTGCCGAAGATCGTACCTCCCTATCTAGCTTCAATCAATTCCCACATGGCTTGGTCAGCCAAAGCAAAATCAAGAAATTGACATTTTTAATCTCGTGCTATATCCCTCCAAAGTCATACCGGAAGTATCTATGCACACTAGCGCCACGTGGTGGTGAAATTCGGAACTATGCTCTTCATGACCTGTAAGTACTCGTAGTCGTGAACAACTTTGGCGAAGATCATACCTCCCTATCGTGCTTCAATCTCGTGCTATATCCCACAAAAGTCGTACCAGAAGTCACTATGTACACTAGCGCCACGTGGTGGTGAAATTCGGAACTATGCTCTTCATGACCTGTAAGTACTCGTAGTCGTGAACAACTTTGGCGAAGATCATACCTCCCTATCGTGCTTCAATCTCGTGCTATATCCCACAAAAGTCGTACCAGAAGTCACTATGTACACTAGCGCCATGTGGTGGGGAAATTTGGAACTATGAAATCTAGCACCAGGAAGTGGTTGATGTTCTGAATAACTATGCCGAAGACAGAATGTTAATTGCTATCTTGTCGAGGTTCCGAAAGAACTCGCTACAAAGACATGGTACTCACAACCAATCTGGGAACAAAACGGAACCGGAAGAAGTTAAACATGTGGAACTAATGTTTTCGCCTGGTTCTCACCGGAAGCTGCATGAAATTCCAATCGACTTTCATTACACCTCTCTAGGATAGTGTAGGATTCCGTTTACGCCAAAAGATTGAAATTTGGTTCACTAACTGCTGAGATATGGATGTGCAAAAAAAATTAGTTTCACGTTTTTTTGCCTGTCGGTACTTTACGTTACAAAAACCCTGTTGGTATAAGCAGTGTTAAAATATCATCTTATATTCTTTTCAGGAACTCAACCTCCGCTCCGCCCTAAGCGACCAAACCCTGCAGTACGTCCGATCGCTTGAATCCCGAATACGACAGCTGGAAGAGGAACGATGCGCCATCCTGAAAAACGTCCAACCAATCGGACCCACCAACGGAACAGGACCCCCAGTATCGAATAACAACTCCACCAACAATCAGCCGCCACCTCCATCGTCCATTGCTGATCCCATATCGGGCCGACCGGAAGCAGTGGTGCGAGCCCTTCAGGTCCTGGAGGTCCGAGAACAACTCGAAAGGGAACGAATTGGACCGAACATCACGTCCGATCTTCAACTGGACGACGGTGAAAAAGCACTGGTACGCGAGATGTGCAACGTCGTGTGGCGAAAGTTGGAGGATGCTCCGAATACTGGAATCGATCAACACGTTTGACAGGTGGTTCCCTTGGGTCGAATGTGGTGTGCTTGAAATTTTCGGTGGGACATTTAAAGCTGTGCTTGATGATTTCAGGATATAAGTGAAAGCAATTGAAATACTACGGAGGTTACAGAACAATCTTCTCACTTGATCCATAAAAACCATCACAGGCTTCTGCTATAAGCGTAACTCCTGATTTCCTGCGAACCGCAGTTTCCCTATCTGGAGTTTCAAAATCCAGCTGAATTAGCATGACACGGCGCAATAGCTAGATAGAAACACACCCAGAGCACATGGAGGCTTCCTTGTGTAGCTTGTATTCTTGCCCTCCACCTTCATTCTTAACCCCTTTCCCCACAAACCTCAACACCGCAACTACAATGATGTACAAATTAATTATAATGATTCTTCACAGAAAATAGAAAAACACGCGGCCTGCGCGCCGCGCGCGCTCGTGTTTACTCAATAGTGAGCCAACAAGAGATGGCAGAGTCGGAAATCCCGTCGGAAAAAAATAGTTTGTGTACAGGAATGCCAACAAATCATCAGACGACAAAACAAGCCTTCAATCCGTCCCAAAATGGGGACCGGATCAAAATGTAGTGGAGCGTTGATGCGAGAGATTTCTAAAATCTCTCTGAGAGCAGTTTACTTACAGGAGAATGTAACCTAATCACTTAAAATTAACAAAGTATTTATCGTCGTTTATCGTTATATTTATGTCAATCACAAAAAAAATGATAAGATGAGAATGAAATACAATCCAACTTACCACCAAGCCAGCTAATAGCATCAAGTGTGGCCACTTTTGTGTAATTTAGTGTTGATACAGGACTAAAAAGTTTGAAGTCAGCTCTAAACTACACTAAGGGCCAACTAAATGCTAATATTAGGTTTGGTGATTATTTGGAAAGTTCAGAAAAAGTGTGGAAAATGATGATTTGCTAATGCCCGGTGACACGTTAAGTGTTTGTGGAATAATATGCTCGTCGAAATGAAGAATCAATAAATACCTTGCATGTACGGTTGAACCCAAAACGAGATTTGATTAAGAAGTATTGTAATAATGTATGCATGCCGCGTTTATAGGTAGGTTTACACAATTTACAAACTAAATAACGGAAGAAAACAATATTGGACAATATTTCAGCGCTATGTATCTGTGTATCCTAGGATTTCTTGTTAGAGGTTGTTTTTTATACATAATTTTTATTATTATTAAAATGGTTGTTATTCTTACATGCGATGTTTTAATTAGAGAAAGAAATTTTCCTCGGGGGTAATATTTTATCGGGTATGTTGAACACTTACAAACTGATTCTTAAATATCGTCGAAGTTATTTCTGTTGAATCTAGGAGTATTGACCTGGAAAGGTCTTTACAAGTTTCATCGCACCTGACTGGGAGATCGTTGCATAAACTGATTACTTGGCACAAGGTAATTAGTTAGCTAGATGGGAATAACGAAACGGGACACAACATTTTCAACTTATTGGACTCAGTGGCCTAATAAACGAAATGTGGATTAACATCATTGATGAATTCCAATAGAATTTGGTTTAACTGTCTCCGGTAAATTTGATGAAGCGTTTCCATGCATTCTGGTGAAAAAGTATTTCAACGTTAATTCGTTTATTGCATAGGGGCCCTTTAGCCACTGCTGGAGTGACGGGTTCGATTTCCGGTTAGTCCAGGAACTTTCTTTAAAATTTCTTGGGCATAGAATAGCTTCGTGTCTGCCACAAGATGTACACATGCAGAACACTAACACTAATCGGAAATGTGCGAACATACTATCTTGGACTCCTACATAAACCAGATTCTGAACTAATAACTCAGGGGCCGTCCATATACCACGTAGACAACTTGGAGGGGAAGGGGGTTCAAAAAATGTCCTCGTTTGTCCATGGAGTGGGGGTCTGTCAGATGTCCACGTGGACAACATTGATCTAAACATATAGCAATTAATATCAAGGAAACAAATCATCTCGATCAACGACGCAGCCGAGAGCACCATCGGGTACGTGGAACGGAATCGACGGAACGAATGGTTCGACGAAGAGTGCAGAACGGTTTTGGAGGAGAAGAACGCAGCGAGGGCGGTAATGCTGCAGCAAGGGACTCGACAGAACGTGGAACGATACAAACAGAAGCGGAAACAGCAGACACGCCTCTTTCGGGAGAAAAAGCGCCGCCTGGAAGAAGCGGAGTGTGAAGAAATGGAACTGCTGTGCCGTTCCCAAGAAACACGGAAGTTCTATCAGAAGCTCAACGCATCCCGCAACGGCTTCGTGCCGCGAGCCGATATATGCAGGGATAAAGACGGAGGCCTCTTGACGGACGGACGTGAGGTGATCGAAAGGTGGAAGCAGCACTTCGATCAGCACCTGAACGGCGTGGAGAACGTAGGCACGGGAGCCCACGGCAACGGAAGAATCGACGACGCCAGTGCAGCGGAGGACGAAAATGAACCAACTCCCACGCTGAGGGAAGTTAAGGATGCCATTCACCAGCTCAAAACCAACAAAGCAGCTGGTAAGGATGGTATCGCAGCTGAACTCTTCAAGATGGGCCCAGAAAAGTTGGCCACCTGTCTGCATCGGCTCATAGTCAGGATCTGGGAAACCGAACAGCTACCGGAGGAGTGGAAGGAAGGGGTAATCTGCCCCATTCACAAGAAAGGCGACCATTTGGAATGTGAGAACTTCAGGGCGATCACTATTTTGAATGCTGCCTACAAAGTGCTATCCCAGATCATCTTCCGTCGTCTGTCACCTAAAACAAATGAGTTCGTGGGAAGTTATCAAGCCGGCTTCATCGACGGCCGGTCGACAACGGACCAGATCTTTACCGTACGGCAAATCCTCCAGAAATGCCGTGAATACCAGGTCCCAACGCATCACCTGTTCATCGACTTCAAAGCGGCATACGACAGTATCGACCGCGCAGAGCTATGGAGAATCATGGACGAAAACGGCTTTCCTGGGAAGCTGACTAGACTGATTAAAGCAACGATGGACGGTGTGCAAAACTGCGTAAGGGTTTCGGGTGAACTATCCAGTTCATTCGTATCTCGCCGGGGACTGCGACAAGGTGACGGACTCTCATGTCTACTCTTCAACATCGCTCTGGAAGGTGTGATGCGACGAGCCGGGCTCAACAGCCGGGGAACGATTTTCACAAAATCCGGTCAATTTGTGTGCTTTGCGGACGACATGGACATTATCGCTAGAACATTTGGAACGGTGGCAGAACTGTACACCCGCCTGAAACGCGAAGCAGCAAAGGTCGGACTGGTGGTGAATGCCTCAAAAACAAAGTACATGCTGGTAGGCGGAACCGAAAACGACCGGATCCGTCTGGGTAGTAATGTTACGATAGACGGGGATACTTTCGAGGTGGTGGAGGAATTCGTCTACCTCGGATCCTTACTGACGGCTGACAACAACGTGAGCCGTGAAATTCGGAGGCGCATCATCAGCGGAAGTCGGGCCTACTACGGGCTCCAGAAGAAACTGCGGTCGAAAAAGATTCACCCACGCACCAAATGCAC
The DNA here is from genome assembly GCF_035046485.1 of Aedes albopictus. Taxonomy (NCBI): domain Eukaryota; kingdom Metazoa; phylum Arthropoda; class Insecta; order Diptera; family Culicidae; genus Aedes; species Aedes albopictus. The sequence goes on along the minus strand of NC_085137.1, from coordinate 51,890,671 downwards.
CATGTACAAAACGCTAATAAGACCGGTGATCCTCTACGGGCACGAGACATGGACCATGCTCGAGGAGGACCTACAAGCACTCGGAGTTTTCGAGCGACGCGTGCTAAGAACGATCTTCGGCGGTGTGCAGGAGAACGGCGTGTGGCGGAGAAGGATGAACCACGAGCTCGCTGCACTTTACGGCGAACCCAGCATCCAGAAGGTGGCCAAAGCCGGAAGGATACGGTGGGCAGGGCATGTTGCAAGAATGCCGGACAACAACCCTGCAAAGCTGGTGTTTGCAACTGATCCGGTTGGCACAAGAAGGCGTGGAGCGCAGAGAGCACGATGGGCGGACCAGGTGGAGCGTGACCTGGCGAGCATCGGGCGCGACCGAGGATGGAGAGCGGCAGCCACGAACCGTGTATTATGGAGAAATATTGTTGATTCAGTTTTATCTTGAATTTGATGTAATACTAAATAAATGAATGAATGAATCATTGATACAGCTCTCTTATCATTTTTTCTTTTAATAAAACCTTAATCAAAAATTATTCTGGAATTTTGAAATTTTGCGTAGATCATAACAGTATTGTAGTATCTTTAAAAGTTGTCGTTAAATTTCTTAACCTTCCGTAACTCGCGCGGTTGGCTGCTTACGTCAGCACCACACTAAAGCGGAGTACAAAAAGCGAGTTTTTTTCAACGTGTTGTACAAAATACAACAGCGCGATTACTCGAGGGTTAATGGATTACTTGCAATTTCATATCAATTTTAAAAACTACTTCTGTTTCAACCCTTCTTAATTTTGCAGTTTTACCTCATAATTTTGTTTTTTTAATTTGCCCGAACATGAAACAGTCAAAATCTTTGCACTATAATTCAATTAAAAAAAGACACTACATCGTCTTCAACCAGAGGTTATACAGACTGAACGAGCACTAGCGCACATAACTAGCGTGTGACAACGGACAACACACGAAACACCGGTGGTCCAGTGCAGAATTTTTCGTTTGACGAAAAGTTTTCACCAACTGGAGCTGGAATCGAATCCACACTCCGAGGCTTACAAAACGCCTGGACGGCTGCCGCTGCTAATCGCACGGCCACGAATCCCACAATTTCGAATCAGATTCAATTTCGAAATTGCACTATATTTTCTGTGGCTTTTACACACAACCTTAGATTGTAGAAACTTTTAGATAAATAAAATAATGATATTTTGTATTACGATAGCTATACAATATTTGAAATGCATTACATTATGAACTATTTTTGAGAAATTGTTTACAAAAAAAAAACAGTTCTCTTGAAACCTTTAAAATTCACCTTTTTATATGGTTTTAAAAATATTTAGAAAAAAACTATTTTTTCTGAAGTTCACGTGAGGAGGGAGGGGGTCGAAAACCATGATTTTCCATTCCACGTGGTATATGGACGGCCCCTAATAAATCTTAGCCACAGACAAACAGATGCACAGTGTTTTATTTTGCCGATTTTGTGCGCTTTTTTAATAACGTTTCAACCGATGATTTTAGCGATATAATTTCTTCGGAGAAGTTTCTACATTAGACAAGGCGCATCTTTTGACATAAAGAGTTGAATGATTAATCTCCCTATAAGTGAGATGAAATAAATATTTTTTTCAAAAAATGCAGATAGACGTTTGATGTCTTCGGCAAAGTTGTGCAAAATGCAATTTTGAACAACTTTGTCAAAGACGCCATAATGCTGAATCTCATACTTTACTAGATATATTGCGTTGTATGTGCATGACCCCCAGAAATCATATATTTCATCATAACTTTTTAACGGGATCTTTAAGATTTTTTGCGTCTTTTACAAAGTTGTTTCGCACGTAAAAATACATGTTTTTGCTGAACATCGAAAAACGCTAGCTTTTAAAATAACAAAGTTATTTAAAAATTAGTGATTTTATAGGGTAGCTTTGAACTGGTGTTACTTCTTTCGGCGCAAAATCGCGCAGAGAACCGTTTCGAATAATGAAACAACTATATTTCTACTATATGAAAATGGCCTTAGCTTTTGTATGCAAGTGTATTCTTTATGAGTAATGGTAAATATACAAACAATTATCAAATATTGAAATTATTCAATAACTTCTTAACTTAAAGGGATAGAATGTCGCAATGTTCAGCAAAATTGTGTATTCTTGTATGCTAAACAACTTTCTAGAACACGAAAAAATTGTAGAAAATCTTGGTAAAAAGCTATGATTATTTTAACGAATTATAAAAAAAAAATATTTAAAAATCACTCAGAAATTGATTTTTATTATAACTTTTAATCAATAATTTGTACATTATTTGCATGTTCTGCAAAATTGTTGAGCATATAAAAATACACAATTTTGCTGAACATTCTATCATTCTATCTCGTAGAATTAAGAAGTTATTAAATAATTTCAATATTTGATAATTGCTTGTTCATTTACCATAATACATAAAGAATACACTTGAATACAAAAGTTTAAGCCATTTTGATATAGAAGAAATATAGTTGTTTCATTATTCGAAACGGTTCTCTGCGCGATTTTGCGCCGAAAGCAGTTAGACGAGTTCAAAGTTACTCTTTGTAATTTTAAAAGCTAGCGTTTTTCGATGTTTAGCAAAAACATGTAGGGTCTGGGACCATTTGGGCAGGAGCACCTATTTTGGGCACTTGCTGCTATATCTCAGTCAATTTTGAACCGATTGACTAGATTTTTGAAACACGATCAGATACGCACAGTATCTAGCCATGTACAAAAATTCAAGTCAATCGGTTCAAAATTGACTGAGTTATAGCAGCAAGTGCCCAAAATAGGTGCACCTGCCCAAATGGTTCCAGACCCTATTTTTACGTGCCAAACAACTTTGTAGAAGACACAAAAAATCTAAAAAATCCTGTTAAAAAGTTATGATGAAATATATGATTTCTAAGGGTCATGCACATACAACGCAATATATCTCGTAAAGTATGAGATTCAGCATTATGGCGTCCTTGACAAAGTTGTTCAAAATTGCATTTTGCACAACTTTACCGAAGACATCAAACGTCTATCTGCATTTTTTGAAAAAAAAAAAAACATTTTTTTCATCCCACTTATTTTTTTTTTTTGTTTTTATTTATGTGTATTTTAACTTAGAGCTAATTCTACACTTGGTATCCCACTTATAGGTGGATTAGTCATTCAACTCTTCATGCCAAAAGGTGCGCCTTGTTTTACGTAGCAACTTCTCCGAAGAAACTATATCGCTAAAATCATCGGTTGAAACGTTATTAAAAAAGCGCACGAAATCGGCAAAATAAAACACTGTAAGATGTAACACTTTGAACAAGTTTTGATTCAAATCATAGTCACGGAAACATGTTCGCACAATATTATAAGGACAGAGTTTGGCCAACCATCAGTGAGGAAACGTGAAACTCGAACAAAAACGATGCGAGCGCCACGGGTGGGCAGTTGGCAAACTATCATTTTTTTTAAAAGGCCGTTAAATCGGTGTACTATGAGAAAAATATTTATAAGTGTTACGTCTGTTTGTCCATGTCTCAGCTAACAATTTTTTTGAAGATTTATAGCAAATACTATTATAATGTTTTTTTTTCTTAAATGATGTTACCGTATTACCCCGCTAATACGACACCGGCTGTTGTCGAATAACCGGGCTAAACTTTTAATTCGGCAAACTGTTCACCCTACATCACCATGTTCGTTGCAATTTGGCAACTCTATTTTCGTTTTTGTTTTGATTTCCGATTTGTTACGAAACAAAATTTCAACTGATATTGCGGTGATGTGAATGAAAAGCTCGTTCTTTTTACAATTGTTTCCATCCCCAGTTCATTCCGGTTGGTCTTCAGGCGGTTTGAGTTTCGAATAGCACAAACTCAGAACTTCCGGAATTAGCGGCAGCAAGAGGAGCTGCTAACGGTGCGAATATAAGCGCAATATCAAACTTTTTTGCATTTACAGTGTACATCGCTGTGACATTTGGGACATTTGAACACTTTTTAATTCAACATATGTCGAATAAGCGGGGTACAAATTAAAAAGTGTATAAACATAAACTTATTGGTTTCTGAATTTTATATGGAAGAGTACTTTTTTTTTCTAAGCCACTTCGATGTTTAAAGCTTTACTTCGATACCTGAAATCAGTTTCAAATCGATGTTTTGATATGACCTTTAGCGTGGGACACAAAAAGACATTTTACTCCTGTACACTTTTTGAGGTCCATGTTGGTCCCACATCAACTGTGCAAAATTTCAGCTCGATCGGAGAAACTGTATTTTAGCGCCAGCCGTTTTAAGTTTTCATACGATTTACTATGAGGAATATCAATTATTCAAAGAAAAATCGCCACAGGTTGCCCCTTATCCCCTAAAAATATACCGATGAATGATTTCTGTTGGAAATTTTACGAGGAACAAACCCTCTGAAGACCGCAAAGCGATCTAAGGCATGTGGAAAAAGTTATTGACTGAAAACCGAATGACATGCCAACGCTGTTTAACATGTAAGGAATAACAATAAATAATAAAATCTCGTCATTTTATCGATCGGGTAAGGCTTAATAACTTTTTCCACGAATGTCGCATCGCTTTGCGGTCTTTGGAGGTCTGATTCCTCGTGAAGTTATCTACAGAAATCATTCAACGACTTATTTTTAGGGATCAATGAGTGACCTCAAGCGATTTTTTTTGAAGCAGTAAATTTTCCCCATAGTAAATCGTATGAAAAACTAAGAATGGCGGGCGCTAAAATATAGTTTCTTCGATCGATCTGAAATTTTGCACAGTTGATATGGGACCAAAATGGAACTCAAAAAGTATACAGGAGTTGGAGTTTTCCCATTTTTTATATTTTCCCATATAAACCGTGTACCAGGCTAATGACCTATGTCATAGGAAACTATTTGTCAGCTTTGCCCCAAATGCAAATTTGGATTTTGGTCCAGTTTGGCGTGCAATCCCAACATCGCTAAAGAATCGTACGGAATTCTCGAACAGTTTTCAGCACAATTCGATAATAAGGATCGACTAGTTGAAGAAATGAGCAACCCAATTGCAAGAAACTGTAATAACGCTACAAGAAAACCATGCACGTTTGAAATCTTGAAACCATGCCTGTTTGAAAATTGTTAGCTGCTCATCACATGTTTCACTTTTTGGGTTTTCTGGTTCAATTGTGAAACTTTCATATTATACATCATAGGTATAAGTACTAGAAATGTATAAATATCAAGTTTTCTTTATTTGGTTGCACGGTAAGATCCGTTTACCTTTGTTTCAAAAAGTGCACATTTGCAAATATGCGTAAACAAAACTCAAATATGGGTAAAGTGAAACCAAATATGATTAATTGTTACACAAATAAGGGAAAATATTACCTATAAATGCGAATGTGCGAAATTGAAATGAAAAATATAAGTAATATTCATCAATATTTTAGAAAAACAGGTAAACAGATCTTAGCGTGATGGAATAAAATACAGAAACGATAATTAAAAAGTTATGAGACACGGCAGGTAAGGGGCTGTTCATTTACCACGTAGACTTTTTGGGGGGGAGGGGGGGCCTGGCCAAAGTCTACGCTCCATACAAATTCCAAATTTTTTGTATGGACAAAAGTCTACGAGGGGGGGAGGGGGAGTCTGAGATGACCAAATTTTGGTCTACGTGGTTTATGAACAGCCCCTAAGGTATTACAGTGCTGGGTTTGCGCATTGGCTTAGTTAAAATGAAGCACTCTAAAAATTTCTACTCAATGTTCAAAACATTGCCATAAGAGTTATATATGGGATGTAACATGCTGTAATATTTGAGTCAACTAAAATATCATTGATATGAAAATGAAATGCACGCATCAAAAGAATTCACTCTTTTTCGAGCTAAAATGGAGAGCACAAAATATGAGTAAATTGCATTTGCATTTCCCGTGCTAGCGCTGGCCCAAGCTTGTACTCTGAGCTGATATTTCTAGTGTGTAGAAAGTGTATAACAGTTGAGATTTGTTTGCACACATAATTGAATTTGGGAAAAAATACAATTCATTTTATCCACCTTTCAACATCACATATTTTTTGCATTGTATGTTATAACTTTCAGAAATTCTAAATAAAGTCAGGCCAAACATGTCTAAAGGTCGTATCTGCAGAAGAGAGGCTCTCTTTGGTTTCCCTCTTTTTCGTTAATATCTCAGCTGTTTATTTGTATTATGATTGTCGCCTTGCATTGAACGATGGCCAAAAGAATCGTCTTTTGATTGGTACTGCAAAAATAGTTGAAAAGTATACCACAGACAAACAGACGTAACACTCTTCAAAACGACTTGGCACATTCATTTAACGATCAATTCAAATTTCATTTTATTCACGCGATCGTTCCACCAGATGCGCTAGTGTTCGATCGCTTTGACGTTTGCCAGTGTACACGTTGCTGAATGATGCAAACGAAAATTACAGGCAATTTGTGTAGTAGTGTGCGTGTCAGCAAAACGTCAAATCGAAATCCATCATGGCCGACAGTGTCGCGCGCGATTCTACCAACAGGTGGCAGTGCGCTCATGAAAATAACACCGGGCAAAAGTTTTTGATGAACTTCCTCTAAGTGTTACGTCTGTTTGTCTGTGGAAATACTGAAGGCATTTTTGCAGGTCAGATTGAATTATTAGGATTTATGTGAAGACTCTGGCAAGACTGTTTATGATTGTTTCCAACTTTTTCGTTAACAAAAATAAAAAAGAGCCTGTCCATAAAGTACTCAAAGGAATGGAGATAGTGAAGGCGAGGAGTTGCTCTGGTCTAGACATTGACCAGACTTAAGCGAAAAATTTGTGGACAAAAGTCTACAAGGAGGGTGGGAGTGGGGTGGCCAAAAATGAGTATGTTACTATGCAATCTCCCAAATTTATGTCCCGCGTTAGAGCTCTAATCATCTGGTCTTCATGTACAAAATGCAAGAATTTTTTGAGAAAAAATTTCCACTATGTTCTATATTTCTAAATATGATGCTTAGTATCTGGTTTTGAGTAAGAACTGTCAAAGAAAAGCCCTTAACACTAGCTTTAACATCAATAAAAAATAATAAAAATTAAAAGATGCTACAAGATTTGAAATCTGTCAAGGGAAATGATCGTACTCTGTTCTATTAATGGTGAAAAAATTGTGGGTATCTTTTTTGTTTGAAGCTTTTTATTTAATTTTAAAAATAAATCGATGAGATACAAACTTGGCGTCCTCGACAAAATTGTGAGTTTTTGGATGCTCTAAAAGTGATTAGAAGAAAGTATTGCGAAAAAATCAACGCATCAAATTATCTTCTTCTATATTTATAGAAATGAATTTCTGCCTGTCTGTCTGACCCTTATGCATACGGAAACTACTGCACCGATCGGCGTGAAATTTTGTATGCATGGGGCCGGAGAGGGTTCTTAGCTAGGATAAGGATGCGTCACGTAGTCAGCCGATTCGAGACCATTTTGCTGTCAAACGGAGACCAGTCGCTGATTGGTCGGAAATGGTATCCGTTTGCTGCGATCAGATCGCTTTGTTGTTGGTATGGCCGTGTTGCTAGTTTGCAGGTTTAGCATGTGATACCAATATTCAAAATCGTTGTATTTTTCTATTCAAGTTTAATCGACTCAAATATGTCAGCTTTCAAATGTAAATCAATCTAAAGTGCCTCGCATATCTAAACATTGATAGAATTCATTGATTTGGTACAAAATCATTTGATTTTTTGATATATTTCACTATAAATGAAAGAACTTTTCATTTGAAAGCAATTTTACTTGCAAGTAATGCTATTCCAATTGTAAATAATGATTTACGGCACGAAATATGCATCCAAATTTCAATCGTTAATTTTAAATTGTGTGAAAGATTTGGATTAAAGTAAATTGGCAGCACTGGATTTTCGTCTTCGACAAAATCAAACGAAAAAATAATAAGGCACACGGAGAGACGAAACTACCCAAAAGTGGGTTCTTTCCACCCAACTTCGGGGTTGCGTGCGTCAAGCCAATTTTGAGTTGATGGAATCGATGTTTTTGTTGGGTTGTTCCCGCTTGCTTCCATGTGAAAAAAATACCTAATTTTAAGTTTTTTCAACTCAACCGAAATTTTGACTAGCTTGTATTCACTCAAATTTGAGTACTGTGCTAGAAACTCAGTTTTGGCTTGACGCACGGAACTGCAAAAGTTGGGGTGTTTCTCTCTTCACTCTCTGACAACAATAGAAAGAGCGCATGAAAAGGGAGATGAAAAAGAACTCAAAATTGAGTTTAAAAGTACCTAATTTTGAGTTTTTCAGTTTCTCCGTGCAGGCGAATTTCTGTTGTCACATCCTACACGGAACTACAAATGAACCCAAATTTAAGTTGTTTTGACGCAATCCCGGTCTTCCGTGGAATTACTCAAATTTGCGTCAAACAGCGATAGTGCCGAGTGAGTCGTTCTCGTTTGAGAGCGGCAAAAAAATTAACCCAGTGGTAAGTTATTTTCACCCAACGGAGGCCTCAATTGACGCAAATTTGGGTTAACTCAAGAAAACCCAAATTTGGCTTCTTCCACGGAAGAGCACCCGAGCAGGAACGAATAACTGCCACATAACTGGAGCATACCAAAATCAGGTATCATACTAAGACAAGGTATTGGTCGGTTATCCAGGTATTGAAAATAACTTATTTTGGTATTTTGTAGTTATTGATACAATACCTCAACGAGTGTTGAGGACTGCTTGAGGTATTATTGAATTATGGAAAAATCGCTATTTATATGGAAAAACTGCCAATTATTAATTAGGTATTGCCATACCTGATGTCATTATTCACGCGTTATGCATAGAATACACACCAGTTATTATTTTAGGTATTTTACCTCTTATGCAGGGCTACTTAATACCTCATTCAGGTTGTAAGTATTCGGTTTTCCATACCTGAGTTAGTTATTCTTCAGCTATTTTCTCCTGCTCGGGCAGCGGATGCGTCGGTGCTTCTCTCTTTGTTTTCGACAACATTGCGGTGGGGCGAGGGAGAAAACAACCCAACTTTGAGTTAAAACTTTAAGCAGTTTAGTCAAATTTGAGTTTTTAAAACTTATTCTTTGGGTTATAATATTTTTCCGTGTATCCCTCTCTGGAAAGAAGGGCTCCAGGGCAGCCCTGGCAGGGCTCCCATATAGAAGACTATGGAGCTGTGTGTCAAAAACACAGTAGGCAGGCGGTACGATGTTTGCCGAGACAGCTAGTATTGAATAGGAACAGATTTTCAAATAGAAACCGAAACATTTCAAGCAATAAGTTTTACTACAACTTTGTAGAACATTTTGTAAATGTATATAGCTCACGGTGTGTCTGGTAGAACAAATTTATTACAAAAAAATGGGCATCGCTAATTTTTACGCTACGTGAAAGTTGACGCTACCAGTTTTCATTCAAGCCCAACATCGAAATATTCCATCGGGGGAACTTTTTCATACAAAAATTGGGTATGTTTGTTAAGTAGAAATAGGGATTAATTTGGAACCGTGCATTTTGTATGGGGAAAAACAGTATTCTGAAAAAGTTGTTCGGGATCCCTCGGTGGATTTTTTTGCAAATGAAAGCTGAAAGCCTCTATTTTTGAATAGCGAAAAATTTGACGATGCCCATTTTTTTGTTATAAACTTTTCCCATACACACACCGTGAGCTATTTAAAAGCAAATGTTCGGATCAGCTTCACTGGAGGGACCAGTCTAATTTCACAAATATGAGAAAAAAGGTCGAAAAGTAAGAAGAAACTTTCCCATTCCTGTGAGCTGGTAGCGATCAGGCAGTGCCTGCGAAGTGGACGAAAGTCTCCCCGTATTTTCTACAGAAAGTCCATCACCCTGTCATGTCGTAGCCACCGTCGAGATTGGAATGAACTAGAGCAGGGATTCTCAAACACCTTTAATGGAACATTTATAAATGAGCACTTAAACAACTGAGAGTTTGCCTAGTTAATGACCATTTTTGCATATGTATATCGTGTGTCAGGCCCAAAAATACTCTATGCCGAAGAAAGTCAAGGATGATGGTAATGCTTGTGCGACCTTCACTAAATTCTGCGAGCTTTAAGGTACAACTACAAGGTAAAAGTCCTCCATTGACGGTATTGATAGCAGGCTTCTGAACCGAGGGAAAAACAAGGGAGTGTAACTCTTTCCAAGTGAGTGTTCTATACTTGGGCCAAATTCAACTATGTAGAGATGTTGCCCAGATTGTTAGGAAGGTTTCTTATCGATTAGTAACACTAAAGATTGCGGATTTATTGAAAGAAATTTTCTTGTTTTGTACAACTTACTATAATTGCGAGATAAAATCATCCAACATGTCATCTCCTGTTTACCTGGCTACAAGCCTGGCTATAATCCATCATCTGATACCTGTGCTGAACTTCCCTGCCAAAGTGTTACCACACAGTAAAATTTCTTTTCCGTTTCCATGTTTTGTTATTGAATTTCTTCATACCTATTGCGATATGCGCCTACACGAAAGCCAAACATTTTCCCTCGCTCGACTTGTCGTGACACACGGCAACGGTGGTGAGTCAATGTAGCAGATTTACTTATTACCCGGTTCGGCTCGGCGGCGTTGTGGAGGGGATGTCAATCCATCTTGCTTCGCCATCATGCGATCTTGCGACGACAACATGACCACGACGACGACCGGCACCGAGATCCACGGCATGCAAAGTTATGCTTTCTTTGCGTGGTTTACCTTGACTTTGCGTCTCGCGGGTTTGGTCCATCCGGCCTAGGCCGGGCTGTTGAGGTGGGAAAGAGGAGGCCAACGACCGATCGCCGACCGATCCTCAAACCGCACATCTCGAAAGCAGAAGCAGCATGCTACCAACTACAACGGTGATGGGCCATTTGCGGCTGCCAGTCGGTGGCAGCCTAATGATTGCAAAATGAATGGGTCATAATATCCCACCGAACCGACCGACACCACACCGGTACTCGATGCGATCGTCATAGGTAAAATAGCATAGCCGTCGAACGAAATCGTCATGACACAAGCTGGACTTATGCTGCTGCGTGCATTCCAAAACTGGTGAGTGACGTTAGTTCTTTTTCCGTTGTTTTTCCCACTGCAGTCGTGATTGCGTACGATCAATTTTCCCCGTTTTAATGAGCTTCCGACGAAAGGAGATTACCGGCGCGCGAAAGACGTTACCCAGAACCAATCAGGAACACGTGGAGCGATCGCGCGGGATGCAATATGCGCACCGGCAGCAGCAGCCTTCCCTCCCGTATTGTACATCTCTTTCGTCAGGTGGCTTTGTCAGTAAACATCCTCGAGCGAAGCATCCACTTGAGACGCGCTGAAGATGTGTGTCTGTTGTTATTCAATCGGTTTGCAGTAGGGAAACACATTTCAAGTGAGTACTGTGAGAAAGAATAACAGATCACATAGTAGGGAACGGGGAATGAGCATAGACGATCGGATTATTTGATGGCACCCCTTCGATATTTATTTCGCCAGGAACTATCGTGACGCCTTGACCACTACCTAGTGGTAGAGCAGTTGGAGTACTCAAGATTACAGATAAATTTGGTTTATGGAAAAAAGGCAGAATTAAGATTTTAGGGACGTTTAAGAATTAAAAGTTTAAGAGTATTTGAGAAATCCCTGGAGTTTAGGCCATCTGATCTACAAGCGTAATCCGTGATCTATTGGAGCATTATGAATGAAATTTATGCTTACACAGTTACATGTTGTTATGTGTTGTCAAGTGATGAGTTCGTTGTCAGTTTGAAGATCTTCAAGACCTTCCTTGTTTATAGGTCATTGGATCTACCGATGATTCATTAAGGTTCTCCAAGAACTCCCTTGAGTACAGATCTTCGAATCTATGAGGGCTACTAGTTGTATCTAACAGCATTAAGAATGAGGCTTATACTCACACAATCCCAGGCATATATGTATGTTCTATCAAGTGGTGGGTCTTATGATTGTATAGCATATCCGAGAGTTCCCTAGAGTTAAGGTCATCTGATCTACAATCGTAATCAGTGATCTATTGGAGTATTATGAATGAAATATATGCTTGCATAGCCTCATGCAACTATGCGCTGTCGAGTGATGAGTTCATTGTCAGTTTGAGGATCTCCAAGAACTTCCTTGAGTATAGGTCATCGGATCTACTAACGAATTTGGTTGTCTCTAAGAGATTTACGGCTAAGGTTCATACTCACACACCCTCAGATAACTATTTTTTTCTCTGTTCGGAACATAAACCACTGCGACCAATATTTGATCTATTGTGGTATTTTTTTTTTTTTTCCTTCTAAACCATAGGGGGATAATCTGCTCAACAGACACCCTAACAGAAGGTTAGGGTAGTGTAGGTCTGACAGGCCGTCTTCTACAACAAAAGTAAAATCCAGGACTACTCTCTCCTCGTACCCACTAAACCATTCCTATGGTCGCCAGACCCTACGTCTCTCCGGAACCACCAAGAAGGTATTGCTTCAGAGAGGGGCTAGTACACATCGCACCCACAAGGTTAGCTGCGTAGCCTGCAGCAACGAACATCGATGACTCGCTTTGGAGAGTCCATCACGGTAGCATGCTGGCGCTTAGCCAGTTTCCCGAGTGGTCCTCGCCACTCCCTTTGTCCTCGGAAGGCGGGCAGGGTCAACCCCGCCCGCGCCCTACTGCTGAGCGGACATCAAGAACTGATGCCCACGTGCAACCCGATCTGACCTGCCCGTAAGGAAGGGTATGACTACCCTTCAGGCCCTATCAGATGCACCCGTAGGTTGCAGACAGCAGGATCTCACCTACCCCGACCCTTGCCGGGGACCCCTTTCCAACCGCGGGCTCGGATCCAACCCAGTAGACCGACGCCACGACAGCACCACTACCGGGACTTCCTCTCCGCGGCCACTTAATCGTTGTAAGGGTCGATCTCGACCGCAGGGCACCGGTATGACCTACGAAGCCGACTCCGAACCCCTGGACCACCTCTTGTACTGCATCTGGACTAGCCATTCTCCGAGTCCACGCGCCACCTCCTCTGTAGCTCCCAGACGATGTGTGTAATAGCCGTTGAAACGGCGTTCCAGCCAAACTCATCCCTACACATCCTCTGGACCAAGTTGTCCGGAGTTGTGTCCTCCCCGCATGTGGCAAGCATGCGGTCACGCATTGTGCGAAAACGCGGGCACACGAACAAAACGTGTTCCGCCGTTTCCTCTAAACCATTGCACACTGGGCATTCGGGAGAATCCGCATGCCCGAAACGGTGTAGATACTGTCGGAAGCAACCATGACCTGTAAGGACCTGTGTCAGGTGGAATGTGACTTCCCCATGGCGCCTATTAATCCAACTATCTACCCTCGGTATCAACCTATAGGTCCACCTTCCTTTGGTGGAACTGTCCCACGCGCGCTGCCATTTGACCATAGAGGCCATCCTGACAGTCCTGCGTATGCCTCTTGTGCCGCGCATTTCGAAGCACTCCATGTCCTCACTGATAAGAATGCTGATAGGCACCATACCAGTAATGACGCAGAGAGCGTCGTGTGACACGGTACGGTACGCGCTCGCAACCCTCAGGCACATAAGCCTGTAAGTACTTTCCAGCTTCCGTCGGTAGCATTTAGTACTTAGCGCGGTGCCCCACGCCGGGCCGCCATACCTAAGTATGGATGTAGCAACACTAGCCAGAAGCTTGCGCTTACTGGCGTACACCGCAGAGCTATTGGACATCATCCGGGACAGTGCCGCAATAGCTGTGGAGGCTCTTTTACAGGCATAATCGACGTGGCTACCGAAGGTAAGCTTATCGTCGATCATCACGCCCAAGTGTTTGACGGAGCGCTTTGACAGGATAGTACAGTCTCCTACACTGATCTCCGTCTGCTGCTCCGACTTCAGGTTGTTAACAACCGTCACCTCTGTCTTGTGGTGAGCCAGCTCCAGTTTCCTGGACCGCATCCACGCCTCCACAACCTTGATCGAGTGGTTGGTAGTCAACTTTACCTCCTCGATCGTTTCACCGTAGACTTCGAGCGTAATGTCGTCGGCAAATCCGACAATCACCACTCCCACTGGATACTCTAACCTCAACACCTCGTCGTACATGACATTCCATAACACCGGACCCAGGATGGAACCTTGCGGGACTCCTGAGGTTATGTGAAAGCACTTCCGACCCACCTCCGTGTCGTAGACTAGTACACGATTCTGAAAGTAACTTCCGAGAATCTTGTACAGGTACTCCGGTATCCCCAGACGCAAGAGCGCATCGGCAATAGCAGACCAGCTGGCGCTATTAAACGCATTCCTTACATCCAGAGTCACTACCGCGCAAAAGCGAATTCCCCTCCTCTTAGGCTTTGTAACCGATAAGGCGGTTTTTGTAACCGACAAGATAGCGTCTACGGTGGACCTCCCCTTCCGGAAGCCGTACTGGTTACTCGAAAGACCATTTTCGCCCTCGGTGAACCGCAACATTCTATTGAGGATGATCTTTTCGAGCACCTTCCCCGCCGTGTCAATCAAGCATATTGGTCTATATGCCGACGGGTCTCCGGGTGGTTTCCCCGCCTTTGGCAATAGTACCAGGCTCTGCCTCTTCCAAGCTTCTGGGAAAACTCCCTCGTCCAGGCATTTCTGCATAGCAGACCTGAACATCTCGAGAGCCTCTGCAATAGCTACTTTTAAGGCCAGGTTCGGAACTCCGTCCGGACCTGGGGCCTTACCTACGCTAAGGGACTTAGCTATCCCCGCAAGTTCCACATCGGTGATCCTCTCCTCATCGCCAGCCCCAGTCCCCGGCTGTCCTACGAAAGGAGGCCAAGGACTAGGATCATGACGCGGAAAAAGTCCTCCAATGATCCCCTCCAACATCTCTGGAGATTGCTCTGTAGGAGCCATCACACCTCTCGTCTTGGCCATAACGATCCTGTAGGCGTCACCCCACGGGTTCGTATTGGCACTCTGACAGAGACCCTCAAAGCAGGCCTTTTTGCTTGCTCTTATCTCGGTCTTAAGCGCGGCTTTTGCAGCGGCGAACACCACCCGCCGTTCGTTTCGCTCTTCTTCTGCTGATCGTGCTCGCTGCATCCGCCGCCTAGCCCGTAGGCAGGCGCGGCGCAGGTCCGCAATCGCGTCGGTCCACCAGTAAGCCGGTGGCCTCCCATTTCTAGGGTGGACTCGCCTAGGCATGGTCGCATCACACGCACGTAATCTATTGTGGTATATCCCGTGTCATTTGTATAGTGCATGTCGTATTACTTTATCACCATTGAGAAGTTATAAAGTATTCGGTTTTATTACAGTAGTCATTTTCAACTTGATCGCAAGGGAGGATTCTGATTGATAGGTTCCGCTTTGAACACGCTCCTTTTCTAGTCAAAATCTGATCCCCTAACGATAAAGTCAAGAAATGATACCGATATTGACCATGCATCGGAACCCTAGTCCTTACTGTTTCAAACTAGTGAACACCGAATAAAAGATTAGGAATACTAATCCATTTGTCCCTGTTTCAAGGTCTATCTCGGCCACACCTAAAACCGAGACCTATCACTTTCAACAAGGTGTAAAATGTAATAAGGACCAAAGTGTTTCCTTTGATTACTAAGTTATGCTGTTCCATTAGTTGGAAGCAGTTAGGACTAGGGTTCGGTTTGGTAGATCTTTCAGCGCAACGCAACCCAAAAAGGCGATCTACCCACGCTACGGGCTCCGTTAAAGATCGAGCATATTTTAAACCCCCTCAACCATTCATCCCTCAGCACGGATCGCCTGACACCTTGGATTGGGGTTACCTGTTTGGTGGACTCTTACCACCGGAACAGGTGGTCCGTAGTGCTATTCTAAGCCGGCAGCTACACGGGCAACTATAATATATCAAGTTTTGAGTTCGATGAACATTTGAGTATAGGTCATCGAATCTACGAGGGCTACTAGTTGTATCTAAGAGCATAAATAATGAGGTTTATACTCACACAGCCCCAATTCTATCAAGTAGGGGGTTCGATGATTGTATGGGAGTATCCGAGAACACCCTGGAGTCAAGGCCATCTGATCTACAAGTGTAGTTAGTGATCTATTTGAGCATTATAAATGAAATTTATGCTTACACAGCCTCATGAGCTATCAAGTGGTAAGTTCATTGACAGTTTGAGGATCCCCAAGAACTTCCTTGAGTATAGGTCATCGAATCCAATAACGTATTTGGTTGTTTCTAATGGGCTTCTATATTCCCCTGAAACCATTCTGAAGACAATTGAGACGCTTTGAAGCGCATTGAAACGCCTCTAGAACTCCCATGAAATCTTCATTAAAATTACCTGAGAGCATCTGAACCACCTTTAAACCACTCTGAAACCTCCTGAAACGCCCTGAACCGCATTGAAACAGCTTGAAACGCTTTGAAATGCCTTCGAAATCACAATGAAACCCCATGAGCCTCTGAGCCCCCTTAACCATCTTGAAACGCTTTAATACGCCTTGAAATGCCTTGAAACGTCTTAAAATGCTTCGAAATGTGTTGAAACGCTTTGAAACGCCTCGGAAACCCCTATTAACTTACGAGAAATTCACTGTTACGTCTTGAAACACCTTGAAACGCTTTGAAATACTCTGATACGCCTCTAAAATCCCTATATGTAAAACCTCAGTAAAATTATCCTGAGAGCTTTTGAAGCCCCCTAAAACCCCTGTGAAACCTCCTGAAACACATTGAAATGCCTTTAAATGCTTTGAAACGCTTGCCTCTGAAACCCCAATAAAACTCCCGTGAAATTCACATGAGACTCTCTGAAACCCCCTAAGCCTCCTGTCAAACCTTTCGAAATGCCCTGAAACGCTCTGAAGCGCATTGAAATGACTTGAAAAGCTTTGAAATGCCTCTGAAACCTCCCTGACATTCACCTGCGAGCAAGCCCTCTTAAGGCCCCCTAAACCTCCTGAAACGCATTAAAACGCCCTGAAGCGCATTGAAACGCATTGGAACGCTTTGAAATGCCTCTAAAACCCCTGTAAAACCTCCGTGAAATTCACCTGAGAGCCTCTGAAGCCCCCTTAAACCCCTGTGAAACCTCCTGAAACGTCTCTGAAATCCCTATAAAACCTCCGTGAAATTTACCTGAGATCCTCTGACGCCCCCTTAAACCTCTGTGAAACGCATTGAAACGCCTCTGAAACCCTCATGAAAGCTCCGTGAGATTCACCTGGGAGCCTCTTAAGAACCCTCGAATTTATCAGAAACCTTCTGAAACGCTCCTTGGAGTTTTCGAACGGAAGGTGTTGCGTACCATCTACGGCGGAGTGCAGATGGAAGACGGGACTTGGAGAAGACGAATGAACCACGAGCTGCATCAGCTGCTCGGAGGAGAACCAATCATCGTCCATACCGCGAAAATCAGGAGGCTACGGTGGGCGGGTCACGTCATCAGGATGTCGGACAGCAACCCGACTAAAATGGTTCTCGAGAGTCATCCGACCGGTACAAGAAAACGTGGAGCGCAGCGAGCTAGGTGGGTCGACCAAGTGGAGGACGATCTGCGGACCCTACGCAGAGTGCGGAACTGGAGACAAACAGCCATGGACCGAGTGGTATTGAGGCGGCTACTATGTACAGCAGAGGCCACCCCGGCCTTAGCGTGATCGGTAAGGTAAGTCTGAAACGCTTTGAAACGCCTCTGAAACCCTCATGAAACCTCAGTGAAATTCACCTGCGAGCCTCTGAAGCCCCTTAAATCCCCCCCTTAAACCTCCTGAAACACCATGAAATGCATTGAAACGCCATGAACAGGGATTGGCGGCATGCACCGTGCGGTGCGAAAAAAGCGTGTGTTTCACACAATCGCAAGTGCTCGTCTCCCGTTTTGCCGAGAGACAAGAGACGTATGAGTGAGAGCTTACGTAATTGTGCGAGAGACAATCGCAGCACTAGCTCTACGGCGCAGGGAGTAATGCACGGTGCTTGGGACTGTGCTTGTCTCCAAACAGAAAAAAATCAATTAATAAATTAATTGAAGAGTTTGTGTTTTCGGCAAAGTTGTTAAGCTTGTCAAGAGCTGACAAGTGATGGGTCGTTTGATTCGAAATTTTTCCAATCATGCGTAGTATCAAGCCAAGTGCAAAGCGCGGAGACATGCACCGAGAGAGTGCATACGACAAAGAGTGAGAGACAGGAGAGCTCCAGCGCGCGGCAAAGTAAGCGAGCAACACACAACCGTTTGCGCGTACTCGTCTCCTTCTAGTTTGTTGTGCTGTCTCGTAGCAGAGTGTGCGGCACGCAAAGAGTTTTGAGTCGCACCCTATCCCTGGCCATGAAACGCCTTGAAACTCTTTGAAACGCCTCTACAACCCCTATCGAACCTCCGCAAAATTCACCTGCGACACTCTGAAACGTTTCTGAAACCTCCGTGAAATTCAAACCTCTAAAAGCCCTCAAACCTTAAACCCCTAAAAGCCCTCTGTAACCTCCTGAAACGCCTGGAAACGCCTCTGGCCAGCCTCCCTTTACATCTGAAAGCCTTGACCCGCTCCCTTTCGCATCTGCAAGCCACTTGCCCTTCTTACAGGGTGCGGCAGGAAAAAATGCGAAAAGCTCAAGGCACTATTACACGCTAAATATAGGATATATATGACTATTTTTTCATGACAGTGTATCAGTCAATGTCTATATTCTAGCACTGAAAAATAAAAATCAACACATTTGATGTTTAACATGTGATAATGTAGGCCTAATAAACGGATATCAATAAACTGCGCGCCCAATGGTCATTAAACAAAATGACTATAACAGTAACAAAATTAGCTCAAATTCGATGAACAACCAGACCACACTGATCCAGAGCCATGTAGTTTCACATACCAGATGAAATAAATACATATATTTGATGATATTGTAGAGAAAATCAAATTTTTTGTTTTATCAGATGCGAAATTTAGCGACCTGTGCGATTTTCTGCGGTTTGAAAATTCTGGTTGTCTTCATCTTCAGGCGCCGCCCTGTAAAGGTTAGTGACCAAAATGGGAAATTTTTTAATTAACTTTTCAGAAAACTAGCCTATTATAGATCATGGAACGTTGAAACATAGATTGTTAAATGTCAAATGGACGAAAATGAGGTTTGAAGTTGAAAAACACTTTCGCATTTTTTCCTGCCGCATACTGTAAACCTCTTTGCAACCTTGAAATCCATTTAGGTAAAAAATCTATTTAGGCAGTCCCTCCCGTCCGGACTCGTTACCTAAACGGAGGTTCGGGTGTAGTACCAGAGACCGCCACAATTTGATCTAGAGAGAATGAACGCATCCCGAGACGGCTTCATGCCACGAGCTGAAATCTGTAGGCAGGGATAAGGACGGGGAGCGCTTCACCGACGGATTGAAAGATGTAAGCAGAACTTCGATGAGCAACTGATCGTAGGCACGGGGAGTAACGAATGAAACGACTATGGCAGTGCAGTAGAGGGCGGAAAGGATTCAGCTCTCACACACTGTCTGTCTGCACCGGTTAACAATCAGGATCTGGGAAAACGAATATCTACCGAAAGAGTTGAAGGAAATGGTAGGCTGATCAAAGCAACGATGGACGGTTTGTAAAACTGCGCAAGAGTTTCGAATGAACTATCTAGTTTATTCAAATTTCGTTGGGGGCCCGCATCAAATGTACAAAACGCTAAAAGATCGATAGTCCTCTACAGGTAATCGACGTAGGCAGTGCTCGTCGAGGACCTCCAAGCACTCACTCTAAGATGGGGCAGTGCATTTCGCTAGAATACCGGAAAAATTAGGATTGAAATTCTTCAAGAAGTTCTGTCTAAAATTTATGTAAATCCAGAGTTTCTCTTAACATATTATGCTTCAACGATTCTAGGTTCGATTTGAATAGGTCGTCAGTTTGCTAAATCAAGTCGAACCTAAGCATTTTTTTCCAAGCGTTACACCGCTCAACACATAATAGTGAACCCTAAGTTGTCACCGTATCAAACCCGCAATTACTCATTGATGCTGTTCAATGGAAACCTGCTGACTTGCAACTTCTGCAGTCTCAACCGGCCACTCGAAAGAAAGTGAAATGAAGATCTTTCCCGGCTAAACTGGTTATCGTCGGAACCACTCGTCGCATCATCGAGAAGACAAACCTGCAATACTGGAACTCACGTGGTTTAGCTCGCGGCGCGGCGCGGCGGTTTAGTACACACACCACCTTTATGATTGCGCATGTTTATGGCGAAAATACCTACTTCCCCCGATGACCGAATGGCCTAGCGCTGTGAACCATCATTATAGCTACCACCATACGGACGGAGTGTCACAGCGGGCGTACCTACGGTAGCATTCCTAGTCGAATGGATGGATGGATACATACTTACCAGTCAGTGCTGGCGTGGGTTAATATGTATGGAGCATTTATGATCATAGCGTATCTGTTCATGGCGCGATTTCAAATTGAAGAAAACCACAACTCTGGCAACGGTTCATGATGATGGCGGCGGGTGGTGGCGGTGATGTGAATGGTTTATTTACGTTTTCACTTTCCGTTGGCTTCTGCTCGGTTTAGATCTAATCATCGACAACACAGCAGACGCCACCGCGCCCGATGACCGGATCATGATGTGGGGGAATTCAATTGAATGGTGTAACTGGCAGAGAGGTTATCGAATGACTTTATTGTGTGGGTTGAAAACAACTCAAGTGTTGAACTGTTCATGCTTTAGAAATACCTACCTTTATACCTTGTCTTGTGGATGTTATTTACCTTACCGATCAGGCTAAGGCCGGGGCGACCTCTGGTGTACATAGGAGTCGTCTCCATTCCACTCGGTCCATGGCTGTTTGTCTCCAGTTCCGCACTCTGCGTAGGGTCCGCAGATCGTCCTCCATTTGGTCGACCTACCTAGCTCGCTGCGCTCCACGTCTTCTTGTGCCGGTCGTATGACTCTCGAGAACCATTTTAGTCGGGTTGCTATCCGACATCCTGATGACGTGACCCGTCCACCGCAGCCTTCCGATTTTCGCGGTATGGACGATGGTTGGTTCTCTGAGCAGCTGATGCAGCTCGTGGTTCATTCGCCTTCTCCAAGTCCCGTCTTCCATCTGCACTCCGCCGTAGATGGTACGCAACACCTTCCGTTCGAAAACTCCAAGGGCGCGTTGGTACTCTGCACGTAGGGTCCATGTTTCATGCCCATAGAGGACGACCGGTCTAATCAGCGTTTTGTATATAGTTAACTTCGTGTTACGGCAAACTTTATTCGATCGTAGAGTTCTGCGGAGTCCAAAGTAAGCACGATTCCCCGCCACAATGTACCTCTGAATTTCTCTGCTGGTGTCGTTGTCGTTGTCGGATGTACGTTTCCGCCATCGTCTCAAACTTACGAGCTATAATATCTATATCATCAGCGAAACCAAGCAGCTGAACGGACTTCGTGAAAATCGTTCCACTCGTGTTTTCTTCGCTCACGAGAGTTTTCCTGATACCCGAACTACGCATTTCACTCGATCCATCGTCGCCTTGAATCATCGTATCAGTTTATCCGGGAATCCGTATTCGTGCATAATCTGCCATAGCTGTTCTAGATCGATTGTATCATACGCCGATTTGAAATCGATGAAATGATGTGTGAGCACGTTGTATTCGCGGCATTTCTGCAACACCTGGCGGATGGCGAACATCTGGTCTATTGTAGCGCGTTCACCCATAAATCCAGCCTGATATTTCCCCACGAACTCTCTTGCAATCGGTGATAGACGGCGGCATAAATTTTGAGAGAGTATCTTGTAGGCAGTGCTCAGTAGTGTGATCACGCGGTAGTTCCCGCAATCCAACTTGTCGCCCTTTTTGTAGATCGGACACACGATACCTTCCATCCATTCTTCCGGTAATACTTCCTCCTCCCAAATCTTGGTAATGACCCAGTGTAGTGCTCTCACCAGTGCTTCTCCACCGTATTTTAGAAGTTCGCTTGGTAGTTGATCTGCTCCAGCGGCTTTGTTGTTTTTCAACCAGCCAACCTCCTCCTCAATCTCTTGAAGGTCAGGGGCCGGAAGTCTTTCGTCCTGTGCACATACTCCTAGATCTGTTACCACGCCACCTTCGGTACTTGCAACGTCGCCATTGAGGTGCTCATCGTAATGCTGCCGCCACCTCTCGGCCACCTCACGTTCGCTCGTGAGAATATTCCCGTGATTAACTCGGCACATGCCGGCTTGTGGCACAAAGCCTATGCGCGAGCGGTTCAGCTTCTCGTAGAACTTTCGTGTGTCATTAGCGCGGTACAGCTCTTCCATCGCTTCGTGATCTTGTTCTTCCTGCTGGCACTTCTTCATCCGGAAGACTGAGTTCTGCCTGTTCAGCGCCTGTCTGTAACGTGCCTCATTCGCTCTCGTACGGTGTTGCAGCATTCTCGCCCATGCTGCATTCTTCTCGTTTTTCAACTGTTCACATTCGCCGTCGTACCAGTCGTTTCTGTGATTCGGAGTCGCGAAGCCTAGTGCTGGGCCCATATAGCCGAGGCGGTAAACGCACGGGTATTCAGCATGACCATGCTGAGGGTGACGGGTTCGATTCCCGGTCGGTCCAGGATCTTTTCGTAAAGGAAATTTCCTTGACTTCCTTGGGCATAGAGTATCTTCGTGCCTGCCACACGATATACACATGCAAAAATGGTCATTGGCAGAGGAAGCTCTCAGTTAATAACTGTGGAAGTGCTCATAGAACACTAAGCTGAGAAGCAGGCTTTGTCCCAGTGAGGACGTTACGCCAAGAAGAGGAGAGGAGAGGAAGCCTAGTGCTGTAGCCGAGGTACTACCTATGGCGGATCGGATGTCCCTCCAACCATCTTCAAGTGTAGCTGCGCCAAGCTGCTCTTCCGTTGGTAGGGCCACTGCTAACTGCTGCGCGTAGTCTTGACCCACTTCTACGTTACGAAGTTGCTCGATGTTGAGCCGCGGCGTTCGACTTCGACGTGTGGTGATAACTGTCGAAAGTTTTGAGCGCATGCATTCAGCGACTAAGTAGTGATCCGAATCTATATTCGCACTGCGGTATGTGCGGACATTGGTTATATATCCGAGAAGAATTTACCGTCGATTAGAACGTGGTCGATTTGGGTTTTTGCCTTTCTCGTACACCAAAATGTACCGAAAGGCTATATGTTCACTCCAAAAACGAAAATTTGATAGAGCCCGCGGAGGGGTCAAGTGTTATATACCAATCGACTCAGCTCGACGAGTTTATACGAGTTGAGTGTACAAAAAGGTCACCTCATTTTTAGATAGTAAATATGAACCGATTTCAACGACCGATGGTTCATTCGACGCGATATATTGCCCCATTGTTTCCTATTGAAAATGGTTCAGATCGGTCCAGCCGTTCCGGAGTTATGGCCATTTAGGTGTTCCGGACCGGTACCCCAGGAAGGGGCCAGATATGAAAATGCAACAAACCCATGCATGCGACCCATCAAACCACTGCATTTTCGATTATCTAATGAACGGGAAGTAGGAAAATGGTCTCAGACTATATTTGAACCGGTAGTGTTTCGGAACCGGTTCCGGGTGTCCCGCCGGAAGTGGCCAAATATAAAAGTGAACATAACCCATGCATGCGACATGTCAAATAGCGGCATTTTCGATAACCAATTGAATGGTGAGCAGGAAAGTAGTTTCATACTATATTTGAACCGGTAGTGTTCCAGAACCGGTTCCAGGTGTCCCACCGGAAGTGGCCAACTAAAGAAGTGAACCAAAGCCATGCATGCGGCACATCAAACAACGGCTTTTTCGATAACCTGATGAACGGTAAGCAGGAGAATAGTTTCAGACCATATCTGAACCGGTTGTGTTCCGGAACCGGTTCCAGGTTTCCCGCCGGAAGTGGCCAATTAAAAAACTGAACCAAACCCATGCATGCGACACATCAAATAGCGGCTGTATCGATAACCAGATGAACGGTAAGCAGGAAAATAGTTTCAGACCATATCTGAATCTGTTGTGTTCCGGAACCGGTTCCAGGTGTTCCGCTGGAAGTTGCCAATTAAAATAAAACAAACCCAGGCATGCGACACATCGAATTGCGGCTTTTGCGATAACCAAATGAACGGTAAGCAGTAAAATAGTTTTAGCCCATATCTGAACCGGTTGTGTTCCGGAACCTGTTCCAGGTTTCCCGCCGGAAGTGGCCAATTAAAAAAGTGAACCAAATCCAGGCATGTGACACATCAAAGAGCGGCTTTTTCGATAACCAGATGAACGGTAAGCAGGCAAAAAGTTTCAGACTATATCTGAACCGGTTGTGTTCCGGAACAGGTTTCAGGTGTCCCGCTGGAAGTGGCCAATTAAAAAGTAAACCGAGCCCAGACATGCGACACACCAAATAGTGGCTTTATCGGTAATCAGATTAATGGTAAGCAGGAAAATAGTTTCAGACCATATCTGAATCGCTAATATAGTAAACTGACGAAGTTGAAGGGGTGAATCCTGCTGAATGCGTCTGATGATGACCGAAGAATAGTAGGTCGAAACGCTTAGCGCTAAACAAGCTGTTTATCACCGATAATCACTAATCTATCCTCTAAATAACATATCTGAACCGGTTGTGTTCCGGAACCGTTTCCAGATGTCTCGCCGGAAGTGGCCAGTTTAAAAAAGTGAACCAAACCCATGCATGCGAAATATCAAAACATCAAAAATGTTCGATAACCAGATAAACGGGCAGCAGGAAAACAGTCTTTGACCCAAGCTCTGACCACACCTAAGATTACCGGCAGTGTTGCAGAATCAGGATTAGATGCATCGCTCAAATTACAACAAAACAAAATCGATGCAAGCGATACATATGCGTGGAAGAACATAATCTTGATAAAAATTTAAGCGATCATGTCAAATCCCACCATTTTCCTGAGGCGTATTTATACAGTAGAATGAATCAACGTTGTATGGGAAAATTTTAATTTTATAGCACTTAAATTACTGCGCACAATTTTGATGCAACTGGTTGAGCCATCGCGCTCTGTAACACGGTTGAAATTTGAATGGGTTTTATTATGAGAAATTTTACTTGCTTGCACTTTTTTGTCAAATTTTACATCTATCTTATACTACCGTTCCACGCCCAATTGTCCCATGTTATATGGGAATCCCATATAACATGTGATAATCATGCGTAGAACGGCAGCATAACCAATATTAATAAAATAAAGGCTAAACTGTGCAGAAAAAAAAAACTGAAATGTCTTGATAATGTTCGGCATCCAGTTCTAGTAAAGGTGGTCAAGCAATCAACTGAGAGGTTTAATATTTTTCAGCTCTGCTTATACGTTTAAAATAATACATAACATAGGAATATGAGCCATCAATAAGTTTCCAAATTCGATTATGGCTTTGATAAGGTTCTTGCTTTTATGAACAAGGCTGACACAAATTTCGATTTTCTCTTAAGCCAAGAGGGGTCCCCCCTTGGAAGTTTTGGATCGGAATTCAACATTCTGAGGAAGGGCACAAATGAATAAACCAACAAATTTTTAAATTTTAAGGAAAATTTCTTACCAAACCCGATGAATTAAGCGGTTTTGCCTCATTGTTTGAGTATTTTTTTCATTCAATACATTTATTATTCATCAACTCCATCCACTCATTGACGAACGAGCACTGTGACAAAAGAAGAAAATGATATTTGTTCCGTTCTAGAGTATTTTCAGGATTTAGGAACACTTCGGCTTATGGCGACGGAAATATCTTAGAGTACATATTCGACGAGAAAGGCGCTATCACCACTAAATGGATTAATCTGGGTTTTTTATTTGATGGTCGGGTGATCTCCAGGTGGCTTTGTGGACATCTTTGCGGGGGAAGAAGGTGCTTCGGACTACCATACCACGGGAGGCTGCAAAGTTTACGCATCGTTGGCCGTTATCATTCGATACGGCGTGCATGCTGTTTCGCCCGATTACCGGTCTGTACATTTCCTCCCTTCCTACCTGCGCGTTCATGTCACCGGCAACGATTTTCATGTCACGCAGCGAACAACCATCGTATTTTTGCTCTAACTGCGCGTAGAACGCTTCTTTCTCGTCATCGGATTTCTCTTCATGTGGGCAGTGGACGTTGATGATGCTGTAGTTGAAGAAACGGCCCTTATCTCTTAACATGCACATCCTTGCGTTGATTGGCTGCCACCCGATCACACGTTGTCGCATCTTGCCCAACACTATAAATCCTGTTCTCAGTTCATTAGTGGTGCCACAGCTTTGGTAGAAGGTAGCCGCTCGATGCCCGCTTTTCCCCACTTTCTGTCCAGTCCAACAAAGCTTCTACATTGCCAGTTGCGGGGTGTAGTTCGTTGTGAATTATCCTGTCACATGCTGCGAAACCTAGTGACTTGCAATTTCATGTTTTCTCCTATGCTATTCGCAATGGGGATTTTTACGGGTGGCTTATTGGGCCTACGCCAACACTCCTGTCTCGCCGGAGGGCCATCGTGCCAGTTCTGTTTAACGTCCCAACCAACACTGGGACGACCACGCTGATGGGGCTACCACCTTAGATCTGCAGTGGTGGTGCAGCGTTTCTTACTCAGCCGCTGGATGCCAGAACAGACGCTGTTTGTTCCGCACCTCCTTGGTGAACAGACGCTCGGGTTGTACCTCCTCAATCTAGCTGAAGTCAGAAGGACAACAGTGCCCAGGCTGCACTACCAGCTAAGCACACAACTCTTAGTTGGCGGTCTTTGCCATCGCTTGACCCGTGGAAGCATGAGGTAGGAACTTGTGAGGACCAGAGCTATGTTGGACGCTCTTCTTATCGACTCACCGTTTTGCAGCCCGCATTAGCTATATGGTACATGCATTTTATATGCTTCAGCAATCACCACAGTAAAACTTGCTTTGAAACAACAATAGTAGCGCCACTGTCGACTTTAAACCTACTTTAATGGTACCTACAATGACAAAACAACTTTATACTGCATGTCATATAATGCACTATAAAGCGAAATTAATGCTCTATATCCAGCGTCATGATTACTTGGGTAGAGAGATGGAATGCAAGAGATGTTTAAGAATGATTCAGCGGTACAACAGATATACATGCATAAGGTTGGGTGGAATATATGGTTTCAGTTAGGTAGGTGCATAATTAATTTCAATTATAGTTCATTGAGAGACTCAAAAGTTTGGAGGGGGTGGGGTCAAGGAGAGATTAAGGGAATACTATGAGAGTATCAGGCTAAGGGGGACGAGACTGAGATATCTCTGGGGACGGGGTTTATAGGGAGTCAAGGAGATCCCTCGAATTTTACAGTAGCTTGTTTTGAGTGTTCAATGAGGGTTTCAGAGTAGTTTTTTCATGTGTATCTGTATATCGTGCGGCAGGCACTTCCATGGGTAAGGAAGTCAAGAAATTTTCGATTACGAGAAGTTCCTGGACCCTTAGCGGTTATACCGAATACCCCAGCCTTTACAACTGTTGCTATAGGAGCCCTTATATCGACTAGTGTGAACCATTTAGTTATATAACCATTAGCTTTTTATTATTAAGGAATTAAGCTCTATTTGTTTATTTGTATTGTATTGTATTGTTGTTTTGTATTTTTGTGTTGCATGAGCACGCATTACAAAAATAACAGAACCAATATGGCGCTGTCCACAAACTACGTAGACTCATTTTTGGCCATTTTAAGGCCGGACGGGACGGTGGTTGAATCGTCCGCCATTGCTCTGTTGCTAGTAAGATGCAAATCTCAATTTCTACTTCATATTATTGACTAGAAATTTGATCGTTCATTTGCTCACTTGTGGTGCACAATCGACTAAAGCTTCAGCTACGTCAGTGCAGTGGAAAATGATATTTGCTTCTTCAAAATCGCGAGGCAAATTGTTAGAAAGAGAGGGAAGATAGGAAAAATTACACGTCGTCCCGTGCGGCCTTAAATACCAACCCCTCCTCCCTTGTAGACTTTTGTCGATTCAAAATTTTCGTAATTTGTGTGAAGCGTAGACTTTATCCAGAGACCCCATTTATACAGATATTCAAATATTTTGAATAAGATGCTGCATATTAGGGTATTTCCCAACTTTGTTGTATTCAATCAATCATTCATATAAATGTTGATCGTTGCGGGACGGCATGTCGGAGCTTTTTTTTCATGCTTTTTAAACACTTCCAGCTGTACCATTTGATCATATTCTTTGCATTATTGTTGAAATTTTAAAAACTACCCACATGGAGCTCAGCAGTGCAAAACAAGCGGATCTTCATCTGCTCGCGCAAAAATTACAGTCTGCTTTCCCACCACCACCGCAGCAGCATCACCTCGGTAAGTACTGCAGCCGCCATCCGGCGCGGCGTGGCGGCGTGAGGTGCCTCGTGAGCGCAACCTCTTGGAGCATCGCGTTGAGTTTGTCGCAAGCCACCGAGTGGTACGGTCGTGTCTCTTCAGAGTAAGTCGAAGTAAAAACTCACACGCGCGGGCGCACCAACAAACGCGCAACGTCTTCGTCTGTTCGGAGTTCAAATTGTGCAAGGGTTCGGATCAATCCCGGTACAAAAAAACACGGATCAGTGTTTTGTTGCTGCTTTCAATTATCATCCAGCTGGTAATGGTTTAATCATCTTTGATCCTCCGGGGTGGGACTGTGGAGGAGATGACCGGAAAGTGTGTTAATTGAAACGATCGTTGGGACTGTTTCCGGCTGGTTTAGTGAGTGGGACTCAACGATGGAGTGTGGCTAACTAAATACGGAGAAGAAAGTGTTATGCCATGCGGCGAGTGCTCGGTGTGTGTTCGCTTCGAATTGCAGAGTTCGTTGATCCATCCGTTGGCAATTTGCGCGAGGGATTGCTGTGCTCGTGGGGTTGGGTCAGTGGTGCATACGGAGTTTTGCATATGTGATACAGAGAGTGATGTGCTGTTTCGATGTATGAACTGTTCTATTGCATATTGAAAATTGGACATGTTTTAGTTTCCGGAACAAGGCTTTGAAAGCTTCAGTTAGGTTTTATTGCAAAAGAAACTTTATTTCAAGTCATTTAGGAATTATGGTTTAAAGGCCGTTCACACCAAAATCCGGACACACAAAAAATATAGTAGCAAAACAACAGCATGTTTTTTCATACTTTTTAATTCATGTTATAGACAAATATGTGATACTCAACACAACAGCATGTGGATTTATAAGAATTTGATTCCGTAAGCTGCTTTCTTGTTTACACCTTTCGTGAAGCTTTGCACGGTGAACTTGTCGATTTTCTTCAAAGCAGTTTGTCACTTAGAACGAAATTCTTGGATTGTTGAAACCTTTCCTATGCTTTTTGAGGTCTTCCTTCACCATAGACCAGTATTCAATTGATCGCAGCTGTGAACTGTTTGGTTACATAAGCAACGTTGTTTTGATCGTACCAAGTGATTGTATGTTTAACGTAATAGCAGCTGGTCAAATCTGACCAGAATAAGATCTTCTTCTTTATGGCTCGACGTTCACATTGGAACTTGGCCTGCCTCTCTTCGACTTGGTGTTCTTAGATCACTTCCACAGTCATTAACTGAAGGGCTTTCTTTGCCTGCCATTGCATGAAGTTGTACATTGTGTGTCAAGTATAATGACCAGAACAAGGTCACATGTTTTTTTTTCAGAAAACGAAAGAGATGCTTTAGGTCCTAAAGCATCTCTTTCGTTCCTAAAGTTCCTAAAGTTTAGGAGGTATTGTTGTTACAAAAATCTGAGATTTTAGCTTACACGAACAAACCCAAGTAACAATCACTTATTCAATAAGTACCTTCATGACGAATCAATTGAGTAAAATGCTGAATAACTTTTGGAGATGTTTCAGGTAAAACCTTTGTTCGGGTTTTGTTAACACAAATTTGGAGAAATTTTAAGCCAAAGTGGTGTTTATCAACTGAACTGTTTGTTGTTAAAAGCGTTTTACAATTATATAGTAATGCTATTATTCAGCTTGAGCAAAAATGATTAAATTTTTACGAGGGTTTATAATTGGCACTTATGCTATAAATAACTATAATGAAATTATAACCACCGACTAACCGACGTGACAGCTAGAACAAATAAATTCAAATTTGTTGTCCGTGACGCCATGATGAAAAATAGCCGAACACTATCGTCACCTCTATAACGGCTCGCGATGATTTGATAGCTCGACACCGAACCCCGTGTGTTCATATAGGAAACGGTTCGCGTCTGCGCTGATTTGACAGAAGCGATCGCTCGCTTCGGTGGTCGACCGTTAAATTTTGGGGGGACACTTTTGAATCACCACTGTCACGTCGGTTCGTCGGTGTTATAACTACACATAAATTTACCTTAATCAAGATTTGAACTCGGGACCCGTCGATTGCTAGCCGCACGCCTTCCTATCTGCGCCATCCTAGAGATAACACTGCTCGACAAAATTTTACAAAATTTGGTGTTATGGGATGAGAAAAAAAAATAACAGGGGTTTGGGACCCTAGAAGTGTCAAAGTGAAAGAATTTTTGAAAAATATTGGACCGTGCCTTCACAGTTTAAAACCGAAGTTTGTATGGAGAACTTGGGGTGTTCAATTGATATGTGCATTAGAACGTGTCATGCATATTTTAGGCGTTTTCGGTGTTTGGGTTAGTTGCGTTATTCCCTAACGCCTAAATATATGCACAGCGCGTTCTGATGCACATTTCAATTGAACACCCCAAGTTCTCCATACAAACTTCGGTTTTGAACTGTGAAGGCCCGGTCCAATATTTTTCAAAATATCTTTCACTATGACACTTCGAGGGTCCCACACCCCTGTTATTTTTTTTTCTCATCTCATAACAAAATTTAGTGTTGAACGGTGTAATGAATGAAATACTCAAATCAAAACATGAATTCCCTTGGTTCAATAATGATCACACTTCTACTCCTATTCAGTAGTGGTGGATTAGCACATAATGTTGGTTAACAACTGATCAACAAATTAATTCAGCTGCTGTTCAGTAGAAACACGAATGTTTTGTCCTGTTCTCTGAGTCGAGTTATGATGAAATGAAAGCGCTTATTCGGCTTGTGAAGAACCCTCCTCCTCTCCTCTTCTTGGCGTAACGTCCTCACTGGGACAAAGCCATCTTCTCAGCTTAGTGTTCTATGAGCACTTCCACAGTTTTTGACTGAGAGCTTCCTCTGCCAATGACCATTTTGCATGTGTATATCGTGTGGCAGGCACGAAGATACTTTATGCCCAAGGAAGTCAAGGAAATTTCCTTTACGAAAAGATCCTGGACCGACCGGGAATCAAACCCGTCACCCTCAGCATGGTCATGCTGAATACCCGTGCGTTTACCGCCTCGGCTATATGGGCCCTTGTGAAGAACCCATTGTACAGAACAATGCGCTAATTTGTGCACAAACTCAACATGAAACAGAAAAAAAGGTCTTTTTAAACTATTTTGTTATGGAATTACACCACGTCAAATAGAGATGTTATTATACTCATGAAAAGTGTTTTAATTGATCATTGTTGATACCGATACGAAAGGTTGAACATTGGCTACTTCCTAAATTGAGAAAGCATTTGTACAGTAATGTGTACACTGTTCAGCATAATTTTAGTTCAGTTATCATTACTTTTGTAAAGCAACTGTTCAGCACGCATGCTTGTTTGTGGCCTGCGATTGTTAGCTGGGTATTGCTTGCTTGGCAAGTAATGTGAGTTTCATTATTCACTTTGTTGGGACCATACTGTTGGAAGGAGATTCTCTCAAACCCGCGGATTTTGCGTAAGTGTCTCTACTTCCGGGTCCGCCACACTCTCTTTTGGCTCTTCATACGGCGATATGTTGAATGTGGTAATGAAATGTAATCTTTACAGTTAAGTGGTACTGCTTACAAAGCAAGACTCAACCTGAGATGGTGGCTACCTACAGGAGATGGCCAAAATGTTTGGGATAGGCAACTTTTTTTCTCCCACAAAAAAAAATCAACATGCTGTAACTTTTCATAGAGTGCATCGAAAAATCTCAAATTTTGACTGTTTGTCAACCTATTATATGTGCATTATTGGTACAAATTTGGGCTCAATTGATTAATATTTCGCGAAGTTAGAACCGTTCGGGTAAAACACTATTATTTAGACAACTAATTTTTGAACTGTCACATCTCGGAAACCAGTGAACCGAATTAAATGAATTTTCTAACGTTTATCAAAAATATATTGATACTTAATACGACGTTATAAAATGTAATATTTTTTACGGCGAATTAAGTTATACTGGATTGAAATTTTAACCCATATAGAGGAAAATAAGTCAAATTTACAATACCACACAAAAATTACTAAATGTGTTCTTCCTTCAATCTTAATAGGCTCTAATAAATCTGATTAAAGATAACTTGAGAACAGAAGTGGAAAATCTTTGGATATCAACACTAAAATTCATTGACATTATTGATGTAAAAAAATTACATATTTTTCGAGAAAAATCCAAAAAGTGTCAATCCATGGTAACTTTTTTCAATGTTTAAAAAGCACCTATATTTTAATAGTTTGTGAAGCATTTGCATATTGTTAGTGTACGTTCAAAATTTCATTCAGTTCGGTTCACTGGTTTCCGAGATATAACACCTCAAAAATGAGTTGCCTGAAAAAAAGTGTTTTACCCGAACAGTTCTAACTTTGCGAAATATTAATCAATCGAGCCCAAATTTGTACCAATGATGCACACATAATAGGTTGACAAACAGTCAAAATTTGAGATTTTTTGATGCGCTCTATGAAAAGTTATAGCTTGATGAACTTTTTTGCGAGAGAAAAAAAAGTTGCCTATCCCAAACATTTTGGCCATCCCCTGTATATACATTTTTTTTCTGTTCGGGTGAGCCACTGCGACCAGTATTTAGATCTTTTGTGGCATTACCCGTATCCTTAGTATTTAGTGCATGTCGTACTACTCCATTGTCATTGAGAGGCAATGAAGCATCGATTTCTGTATAGTTGTTGTTTTGTTATCCCAGAGATGCAAGAAATCAATTGCGATGAAAAGGTTCCGTTATCATAGAGATTTTAATCCCAGTGAAAGAGCGCCCATAATCAAACACACTCTATTCGAATTCTGAGAAAATCAAAACGGCGGTACTGATATTTATCCATGCACCGGAACTCTAGCGCCATCCATGTCTTGCTTCTAGTTTAGTCCCAGGACAACATAAAAAAACCCGGGTAGGCTAGTTGCAAAACTCTGTCAAATTAGATAATGTGTTCTACAATAAGAATGCTCGTGAGTCCTTGAATTACCAGAACTTAACAGTCCTTGATTGGTTAGTACACAGTTAGATACGTATAGCATGTTTGTTTCCCTAACATCAAGTGTAGTCTCGGGTGGGCAAAGTCCGATTCAGAATAAATGCAATTTAAGAAACTGTCACCAGTAACAAGGACTTTGTACCATGAATCCTTATTACCAAATACATTACTCCAACTTTACAAACCGGATGTCACAAGGGTTCGGTTTGGTAGATCTTGAATCGTAACGCAACACATAAAGGCGATCTACCTACGCTACGGGCTCCGTTAAAGATCGAGCATATTTTAAACCCTCTCAACCATTCATCCATCAGCACGGGTCGCCTGACACCTTGGATTGGGGTTACCTGTTTAGTGGACTTTTAGCCCCGCAACAGGTGGTCCGTAGTGTTATTCTGGAAAAACTTGTAATTAAAAGGCACGAAATGTTGTTAATTGACAAATTGAGAGATGAAATTTGTGAAAAAAATCGCGTTCTGGTGGGATTCGAACCCACGACTACGTATCCGCTAGACCGGCGCTTTAACCAACTAAGCCACAGAACAGGTAATGGTAATTCGCTCGCACTTGTCGTTAGTGGGCACAAACAGGAGTGTGTTGTGGATTGGCATCAAAGCCGAAAAGAGAGATGAGTTTGTGAAATAGGAGTGTTCACGGTGCGGCTTCGGAGTCAGTTTGGCTTTTTATTCCACAGAACCATTATCTGTCCTGTGGCTTAGTTGGTTAAAGCGCCGGTCTAGCGAATACGGAGTCGTGGGGGTTGTATACCATTTCACCGAAAACCATTTCGCGGATTTTTTTTTCGCGGTGTAACATTTCGCGGAATGAACCATTTTGCCGAAAACCATTTCGCGGAATGACTTTTCGCGGAATGTACTGTTTCGCGGAATACCATTTCGCGGAATTGAGTGTTTTGCATATAATTATGGAACAACACATTATTTTCTCTGCTAAACTTTACTAGCTCCATCATTGATTCATGCGCAAACATAATCACCTTAGCTCTACGATTGTATTGATTGATGCTAAATTGGATACTATTATGAAAAAAAAAAGTTTGGCTTCTTTGATTCGTAGACTGTTCTTAAGAATTCTGAACGTCAGGCCAAAGGACATTAGGCCGAGTGTCATTAAGTCGAATGGAAATAAAAGCGAATGATCATTAGGCGTAATGATCAACAAGCCATCGTTGTCACATAGATTGAACTTTCAAGCGCCTACATATATTGCTAGCAACAT
This sequence comes from Aedes albopictus, assembly GCF_035046485.1. Taxonomy (NCBI): domain Eukaryota; kingdom Metazoa; phylum Arthropoda; class Insecta; order Diptera; family Culicidae; genus Aedes; species Aedes albopictus. Next base: position 51,856,171 of record NC_085137.1, on the reverse strand, counting down.
CAGAGATTTTTCCATCTTTAAAAACAGACTGTTCTATCCAGTAACGTTGTTGTTTGGCGAGCGAATTGCTAAGTGTTTCATCATTTACCCTCTTCTTATCAAAAGCTGTTCATGTGTTGTGCAGTTTGCGGCGAACTAATGGATAACTTTATAGAATATTTGACCTTCTTTCGATAATAGGCTGTTCTTTCAAGTTACACTGTTGAAAATTTTGGCTGACGATCAAACTGGTAACTTCATCTGAGTGAGTTTTTTTGGTAGCTAGGCTGCTGGTCCTACTTTTTTATCCTTCTTCTATTCAAGAGCCGTTCTTTCGAGTTGCACTGTTACATATGTTATTTATTGGTGGTCTCACTGCTTACTCCGTGGGAGATTTGTTCTTCTTTAAGTAGGCTATTCTTGCAAATAACACTTGCTGGTGAAGAAACTGAATCTACATCTAAGATTGTTCCTTCTTTTAAAAAAAGGTTGTTTATTTATAAGTTGCTGTGCTACAGTGCTGTTTGGTGACCCAGCAACTAACTAATTCCTGTAAGATATTTCTTGCATCTGATAATAGACAGATCTTTCAAGGCCTATTATCCAATTGGTGTAACATCTATTCAGCCCAACGATTATTCGACCTTATGTTCATTTAGCCTAATATCCTTCGGTCTAATGACCCAGCATCATAATTCTGTATCTGAACCTGCTTCTTAGCCTCCACACTTTCACCCTTATTGATTGAAAGCATTATACATATATCAAAATGTTGCTATTTGTAAACCGGGTGACAATGTTACCCTCAAGCTATGTAACACTGTATTTTGTACGGCGAGTTTTAAAATTTTTAAAACTCGCCATACAAAATAAAACAGCATTGCGAACGGCCTTAGTGATAACTTTACAAGCCTTCTATGTTTTAATATATCGAGCTAGTTTATACTTGTATAATTAGATATGCTGTTGTTTTTATTTGGAAACTTTTCCTTCTTTTGATAAAAGGCTGCACTTTCATAAATGTTATGTATTATTTTCTTTGTATTAAAACTGCCAAATTTTTATTATTAGTGAATTTCCCTTCCCTTACAAATAGGCTGTTCTTTCAATGTTTACTATTACAAAAATTGAAATATTGATACGAAACATTTCATTTTTCACTTGGTGGTTATTTTGAATCTTATCATGATGTTGTTTCCCGGTCAATTAAATTTTTCTCTCTCATTAACGTTTTTCCGCGGAACGGTACATTCCGCCAAATGGTTTTCGGCGAAACGGTGCATTCCGCGAAATGTTACATCGCGAAAAGGAATTTCGCGAAATGGTTTTCGGCGAAATGTTATACAATCAGTCGTGGGTTCGAATCCCACCAGAACGCGATTTTTTTCACAAACTTCATCTCTCAATTTGTCAATTAGCAACATTTCGTGCCTTCTAATTATAAGTTATTCCAGTATGTTTCAGACATACCAGCAAATCTGGTAAAATGCCAGTAAAATGGGCAATATGTATCATCGTAGTGTTATTCTTAGCCAATTGAGACAACCGCTACCGACACTACACAGCTATCTAGGCTGATCGGGAGAAGAAGCTAACATTGATAGTTAACTTCTTAACGAGCCTGTTTTTGAAAATTTCAGCTTTAAATTCTTTTAGCAGTTTCTCTATAAATTCTGGCAAGAGCTTCTACTAAATTTGGGATAAAATTCCACGAATACACTCGTGAAAAGCTCACAACTGTTTTCACGCTAGAATTTCAAATCAGTTACGATTAAGTTTAGTGAACATTTTTTCTAGCTCTGCTTTATTGATCTAGATTTAAATTCTTTCATGACATTAATACCTTCATTAAGATACACATAAGATATACATTAAGATATTTGTAAGCATGGTTAATATGAATTTTTTAGATTTTTTCCATGTAAAAAATATAACTTCTATGTAAAGAGTTTCCAAAACACTGTGGCCCTGGGCCACATTTGCAAATCCGGCCCTGGTTGAGGCGGTTAACAGGTAGTGACAAACTTCCATCTGAAATCCGTGTTAGGGTAGTGGACGTATTTTGGCCTACGCTGGTTTTTTTTTTATTACATTTGTCATATAATCTCGACCAAATCTTGGCAAATGATTATTGGAACTTTTAGTTATGATTTACCAAGATTTGGTAGAGATTATATGATAAATGTAATAAAAAACCTAGGGTGGGCCAAAATACATGCCCTGGGTCAAAATATGTCCACTACCCTAATAGTAATTGACTTTCAATACAACATGGGATGCAACTGAATACGTCATTCCATCAAAAGAGACAACTGAAAATGAATAATGATGATAATCCGCGTGATAACCGATTAAGTTTGCTGCAATAATGTGCCAAACAATGATGATTCAATCTCCTGGAGTCAGATTGCCCATTTATCTCTCTTAGGGGCTGTCCATAAACCACGTGGTCATTTTTTTGGGACTTTTCAACCCCCCCCCCCCCCGCGTGGTCATTAGTCCATACAAAAAAAATTATTTGTCCATACAAAACGGTCATTGGCCGAAACCCCCCCCCCCCCCCCTCATGACCACGTGGTTTATGGACAGCCCCTTACCGCCCCTATAAAGACCGTGACGAACCCACTGTTGATGTTGCTAAACTGTGCTGTATTTCGGCACACAAGAGAAAGTGTCGTGCACCGTTCGGTTGTTGTAATATTGACCGAAAAAATAATAATTTTGGAGAACAAACACACGTACCTCCATAAGCATGTGCGTTGAAATGCACGGCACTGAATACCTTTATGAAGCTGTTGCTCTTAAAGTGGTTTCAGTTTCTTAACAGCGCGGTGGCGTGGCGAGCAAAGGAGAAATTTTGATTGACAGTAATTTCGGACGGCGGGAGACAGACCGGAACCTGCATTACCTTGTACGGTGGTGGTGCTGGATGAAAGTGATATTGTCGACGACGAGTTTGAGTGATGAATGAGCGCATGGTGCAAAAAAAAACCAAGTCGTGACCTTGTCCAGACGCGCAATCTTCTGTGACAGTAAGTTTTTGGCGTCATTGTGGTCGCTTAAGTAGGATGCTGGGTGGTCGCGCAGGAAAAAGTTAGGGATTTCCATTGGCGGTGGCACCGGATAATCCCAGTTAAGTTATAATCAGATTACGAAGTTTTGATGGATCATTATTTTTCGACACCGGAGTGCACTAGCAGGGTGGGGTTTATGATTAATTGTTTTGACTGTTCGGATTTCAATTACACCGTGGTCATGGTATTACTCGCTAAGTCAATTCTTTTTATGATCATGTTGTTTTGTTCGGATCTATTTATGTCTACGCCAACATTCAAGTTGGCGTAAATTTTAATGTCGTTCGTCATATTATACAGATTATTCAAATGGACATACAGGGAGCATGAGCATAGATGACCGACCGCACAATTCGTAGTTGCTGCTCCATGATTGACCAGAGCAATAGAAATTGCACAAGGAACCAATGAATAGGGCTTGGGACTAGCTTACTATTCTCAATGTGAACAATTCGAGAACTCACAAGTAATATCAATGGAGCGGACCTGGTGTGATGGTTAGAACACTTGACTATCACGCCGAGGACCTGGGATCGAATCCCACTCCCGACATACTCACAAAATGTGGGTTCTTCCTTCGGAAGGGAAGTAAAGCGTGGGTCCCGAGATGAACTAGCCCAGGGTTAAAAATCTCGTTAATACAGATAAAAAAAAAGTTATATCAATAACGGCGCTGGCCACGTCCTTACGGTCATCGAGGAGGGAAGGGAATGTTAGTAAGACTACCGTTGTTATAAATAGAGACCGGGAATCCCAGTGTCTCCATGATTGTCTTGGGAAGGAATTTTTGTTAGAATGGTAGGGTACATTGTCAGGTCTAGGAGTCACCTGTGACTGGTGATGTGATCTGACAATGTATCAATAAACACTAACTTTCGCGCACAACCGACCACTTTTCTATACGAGAACATGTCTAATAAAAGGAATCCTGAAGCGCGTCTCCACCCCACTAGGGAGCAGAAGCTTCAATCCCATTGCACACAGGAATGAACTGAACGCGACAAAGGACAAACCAATGATCCAAACCATATGCATTCATAGCAAGGAACATCACAATATTCTATTCAAATGGACATACAGGGAGTAGCCAAAATGTTTGGGATAGGCAACTTTTTTTCTCTCACAAAAAGGTTCAACATGCTGTAACTTTTCATAGAGTGCATAAAAAAATTCTCAAATTTCAATCCGGTATAACTTTTTTCGTTGTGAGAAAATATTACATTCTATAACGTCCTATCAAGTATCAATATATTGTTGATAATCGTTCAAAGTGTCATTCAATTCGGTTCTCTGGTTTCCGAGATATGCCAGTTCAAAAATTGGATGTCTAAAAAATAGTGTTTTACGAAGTCGGTTCTAATTTCGCGAAAGATTAACCAATCGAGCTCAAATTTGCAAAAGCAAAGCAAAGCAAAGATAACCGTACACATCGTAGTTGCTATTCCTTGATTGACCAGAACAATCGAAGTTGCACAGAGATCCATTGAATGGAGCTTGGGACTAGCTACACACTCTCAATGTGCACAATTCGACAGATTAATGTTTTGAAGTCAATAACGGCGCTGGCCACGTCCTTACGGTCATCGGGAAAGGGAAGGAATGTTACTTCGACAACCGTTGTTACTAGAAACCGTGGAATCCACAGTATCCCCACAGTTGTCTCGGGAAGGAGTATTTATTAGTAGGGTGGGGTAAGGTGTGGATCTTGGATCCACCTTCGGTAGGTTATATGATCCACTAATTATATAAAAATACACGACACGGTCTTCATCCCGATTATGTTTTATTTGGTCGCGTTAGTAAATGTTATGCACATACGTCAACGATCGTTCTAAATTTAACGCATTGATCGTTTACACAACCGTGAAAACCGACTTTCTCACGAAAGTTATCGCGCGCTTTTGATTTCGCATTCAATATTCGCGTCCCCATCTCCCTACCGAGAAAACCGACCGACTCACGGAAATAGTCGCGCGTTTCCCACAGTATGGAACTTACAGTATACGAAAAATGAACTTTCAAGCTTAGATTGCTATTTTCGAATTATGTATTTTACTTAGAGTAGATCCATGTGTTGAAGGGTGAGTCGATAGTTATTGTGCCATTTTCAAACTAACGTAACTTTTTTCCTACTTCACCAATATCAACCGAATTTTGCAGTTTCTCCTTATAGTCTATTGTTTACATATAATTGATTGAGCAGATATCAATGAGATTCCGGTCGATAAAGAATAAAATTAGTTAACAGTTCTAAAAAAGATGTTGTATAATCACATGCTAAAATCCAAAATCATGGTTTCGCGCCTTGGAACATTTAATGATTATTCATTATCGGATCATCTTAATGCTCGTCAATAGGTTTTAGGAATGGTTGAAAGTGAAACATAAGCTTGGAGGTAGGTGAAAACCAGGCACGATGCGCATAAACAAACCAGAGAGCTTGAATTATTTGTTTCAAGTGGAGGCTGAACATGTCCATATGGAGGGCGTTCATTAAAAATGTCGAGAATTTCACTAAAACGCATCCTAAATTTGAACCGATACCAAAAAGTTGAAATACATATAGGGTAGGTAATCAAAATTTGAACCAAATTAAGGCTTTCTGAAGCAGTGCTAATTTTAAGTGATTTTTTCTCCCACATGGAAATAATTTACTACGGCAAAATCGTATGTACTTGAAAGCCACGGGTATAAGCTTTCTGTTAAATGGTAAAAAGTTTGTATTTGCACCGAATTTCATTGAAATATTTGATTTTTCATCAACAATGATTTTAATCTTAATTTGAACTACTGGCGGCAGCAGCTCGAGCAACTCACAAAACAGCCAATTCTATGCTAAGCAATGAAAAATCACATGAATCTGCTAATTCTCATACCTCTTTTTCATTAGGCAGTGGAATCTCAACTCAGAATGTTCGAAATTCTTTAGAAATTTGGAAACTAAATTTGGATTTTTTCATCCCCCAAGAGTAAACAAAGCAACCACTAGCGCAATCTACAGGCCAACACTAGAAGCTCACCCCCGTTTACTAGTTCAAATTTAGATTACAAATGGTTCAACTTAAGATAACATTCTCCAAGTAAGAATCACTTAAATTTGATAATTTTATGACAAATAATGCGGAATATTATTCGGTTAGTCGATTCTACGATAAAAAAGCTTTCATTTGACGTGTTCACATATTGTGTGTGATACAATGCATGAGCCGTACGAGTGCACCGAAAATGTGCTTTATCTTGGGGGAAATGGGTGAAATCACAGTGATTTTTCAATTGCCAGTTTTCCATGACAAAAACGCTTTTTTCAATGCTTTAAAAGTCCATGTTATCAGGTTATATTACGGAAAGCTGTTTAACATCTTTTTCGGGACAATATTTGCCTGAAAAGTACGTCTTTTTAATGAATTTTGAAATGGTTCAAATTAAGATTACAATTTGACTAGTTCAAAGTTTGATTTCTTACCCTATATACTAGACTACTGTAAAAATTTGGTTTCATTTCGTTCACTGTAGACAATTTGCGAATCAGTTGAAGGTGGGGTGGCACAATAATTAACGACTCACCCTTTACCTGTGATCGACAGCCGTTGAGGTAATAAAGCCAATTATTTTAAATTTGCTCAACGATTGTTGTGAACTGCAATCACTTTCTTCTAGCATTTTTATCGCTTCAATATTAGGCCAGCACCAGAGCTACAAGATTAATTTGCAGATATTGCAGACTCCAGGAGTCCTCATGAAAACGCATTTGCGAAATTACCCCAACTTCTTCTATGTAAAGAAAAAAAAAACTCGGAATGATCTCACCCAGTTCTATGTCGTCGGATGACCGCAACCACTCCTTAACTCCTTCAATTTTCTACAATACTGTTTGCTACCAAGCGTGCATCCATTTTAATCACTTCGAAAAATGCTACCCGATCACGATCCCCATTGCAGCTGCCCCAAACACGCATCATTTTTAATACTACTCAAAATAGGAGGGAATAACGAATGTAATGAAAGAAACGGTGGAGTCGCAAGTGTGCGACGAGAGAAATTGAATAGAAGTTGAAAATTAACGGGGGCCATAATTTAACAATACAATCACAATTCTTTCATTACTTTCATTACGCCCTCCTTCTTTGAGTAGTATTAAGTTCACCGAGACAAGCCAATAATATTCATTTATCAGTTGCCAGTTTAGTCTAAGCGTCATATATCCCGCATTTTGGACAACTTGAAAGAAAATATTTGCTCAAAAGAATAGAAGCTTTTGAATTTTTATAGAATGTTTTCATTAAATCTCTTTGGAAACTCCTATTGAAATTTCCCAGACAATTGATTGCATTTCATTTGAAAACTTTTTCTTATTGTTCAAATGTTTTGATTTTTTATTTCTTCGGAAAATATTTTGAGATTTTAATTTCTTTGGTAACACCTTCGGAAATTTCTTCCAAATGTTGCTGGCAATTCTTCAGGAAACTCTTTGAGAAGTTTACTTTGATTTATACTGAAGAAATTTTCAAAAATTCAGTTTTGCAAGCAGCTATAGATAGAATTACAAAAGTAATTGTCAGCTAAATTTCCAAAGGGATTGCAGGTGAAACTTCCAAAGAAATTGATGAAGGAAATCTCGTAGAAGTTGCTTGATTAAACTGCACACCGTCTTCAGCCAGAGACCATCACAGTTAAAAATTGCGTGTAAATTTGCGTTTATTTTGATGCACATTAGAGCATTGAAATAAATGCAAAATTAGGTTTGACTTTAAAATTACACGACTTTAATTTTACACGATTCATGTCTCGTACATGAGTCGTGTAAAATTAAATATCGTTTAAATTTAAACGATTTATTTTTGGCGATTCCGTTTGTTGACATGGATGTTTTTTTTTCGCCACACGACTGCCAGAGCTAATTTTGTTGTGGAGACAAGCTTCACGGCGATGCAGTATTGCCATAATTCATACTTGCCGCTCATTATTTGGTCATACTAATTCTTGGCCATCAACAGTTTTGCTTTACGCAGCCGCATCGCAAAACGGAGCACCGGGAGACGCACTGCGATTGCAGTTGGTGCTGCTGCTGATGAACTTGTTTTTGAATGAACTCGATGGTTTTGTATCAGAATCAACAATCTGATAAATTGCACTAGTATCAATCAACATTTTATGCACTTGCGTACGCACAAGGATTCATAAAACACGAAAATTCGCGACACAAATCCAACAATCAGTGCGTCTTTCGGTGCTTCTCTCACGACCAACTGCCTTCTGTCGTCGCGCTAAACAAAACTGAAACAGAGACGCCATTTGTTTTGATTGTAAACGAATGTCACTGTAAATTTACACGCCAATTTAAATTTATAGTTTTGTTAACAGAAAATCGGTTGTTATTCAATTTAATTTTAAATTCAAACCTGAAAATTCTTTGCCATGGAATTTTAGGTTCATAAAAGTGCAAAATTGTATGTTTTTCAATGCTCTCAATATGTGCATCATATTCATATTCATAATTACTGATTCACTGAGCTCACTTCTGGCACTGTCAAACCCTTTTTCTAATCATCCAATATTACAAAATATCTTTGACAATATATTTTTATGTCAACAAACTCTCAAAACAATAAAATTCTTTTTTGTACCGAGCCATATCGGTATTCTTGGCAATGAAACAGTGGATAAAGCAGCAAAAGAGGCTTTGTCAGAGTCAACTCCGCAGGGGGAACTATTAGCGAAAGACTTCAGAAATTCAGCAAAAGCGAAATTATTGCATTCATGGGAAAACATATGGAAAAATACTACAGATAACAAATATCGTCAAATTCGTGATTCAACATCTTATCTACCGTGTATCAATATGTTCGGAAGGAGAGATTCAGTAGTTCTAACAAGATTACGACTAGGCCACACGCATTACACCCACTCATATTTAATTTCTAAAGACGAACCTCCATCTTGTGATTCTTGTAAGCAAATAATGTCTGTCAGACATATCTTTGATTGTCCCAAATATTCTATTATTAGAGAAAAATATTGTATTCAAGGAGTAAATTCTCTGGAAGATAATATTGATAGTATCAAAAATGTTATTCGTTTTATGAAAGAGGTAAATTTGTAGGATTTAATTTAAAAAAAAAATCAAAAAAAAATCACAAAAAAAAGATGTTAAAAAAATACGTACTTACTATTCAATAACACTTAAATTTATCGATGTACTTAAAATTAAGGAATCAACTACATTTAATATGTAAATACTTTTTTTTGTTTTTTCAAAATTGTAATTTCTAAATTTATACCATGTAATTAGGTAGTTAGAAACCTACGGCCCATATAGCCCTAGTAGTGCTGGCGGCCGATCAAATAAAATAAATAAATAAAATTTTCAATCATTTTTTGAATTAAATTCGTTTAAATTTACAGCTTCTGCCATTTACATGTCGTTTAAATATAATTATTTTTTTCTGTGCAGACTGAATATAACATACACTAGACAACGAATAACATGTAAGACTGTAAGACATTCAGTGGCTCAATGAAAATTTTTCCGTTTGACGAAACTTTTCTTTCGAATTGAATGGGAATCGAACCCCCAATCCGTGGCTTACAATACGCCTAAAAGCCTGGCGTTACTAACAGTACGGTGATTACACAGATCGAAAAAAGAGTGTAAAATTCTGTGACATATGATGCACATAATTGGAGCGTGGGATATCACAGAAGTTTACATGACATATCATGTAAAAGTCATGAAATATCATGTAAACTTCCATTATATGTCATGTAATTCAGCATGACTCTAAGGGGTTACATTATGTATAACACAAATTTACATGATATATCATGTAAACCATCAGAACAATAAATTTACATGACTAAAATGAAGTTTACATGACGTGTAAATTTCATTATTTTTATCTGTGTAACTCCACAGTCATGCTATAGGTATTTTCAAATATAATAACCTAATAACCAATATTACTGCCATTGCCGCCATGCTATCATGTCGCTCATGTTGTGTTTGGGCCTTTACATATTGTTTTACTGTGATTGACCATTGTTTAACTTCATTCATTAAAACAAATAGGTTTAAAAACAATATTTCGCTAACATTATTTTAAATTTGATATATGATATTACCATACCGAGTTGATCAAAATGAGCTTTAATTATTGTTCCAGAATCGTGATTCCATTTCAGTGCGATATCATCGCAGTAGTAAATTGGTTCGGAATGGCAGATATTTACCAGACCCGCAAGTACGAATCCGAAACGCATCGAGTTGCACGTGCATATTGCAATTTTATTTTGTTTACACTTCTGTTGATTTATTTTTTCACGTGCTTTCATATAACACTGTCAAGCCGATTCTTTTCCGGATCAGTTTACATGTACTTATGGGTAGCTTTTGATTTTTATTTCTCCATGGAGCCTGAAATAATATTGGACTTCTGGTGATTGTACATATCCTTTTCAACTGGCCTTTTAATATTTCACATCAACTAGGTGAACATTTGGACAGAATAGGGACCAAAAGCAATGCTGTCTAGTTGATTTATAATTCAGAATTGAAACAAATGTGACATCCTTAGGTACAGGTACTTTTCAATAAAAATTTTCACTGAAACAGGCTTTGTTTGGCATCATATAATATGAACGTGAATTAATGCTTCAATGACATTTTAAATTTGCATCATTCAAAGAATAATAACGTGGTATTATCCGGTAATTGTGAGCGAAAACAGTTTGGGTTTCATTAACATAATCAGTGAGAGGTAATTTGTTTCCATTGGACGACACGCAAGTTCAGTAAAAAATGTATTTTATTCGTCACAGACCTGTTAATCATCGTGGACAGTTTTCAGCTTGTATCCTGTAATGATTAATTAGTGTTCGGCCGGATACGCGTAAATCCATCAGCTGCACAGTTTCCGAACCAGATTAAACATGTGATTGCAATCCACCGCACTCAATCATGCGATAAACCACGGAAGAAAAGATAGAAGAAAAAAGCGAGCAGAAATACAATGCTGGTGAAAAATATGCCAAAATTAAATGTGAATCATCGCGAATTAATTGCATTACCGAGGGCGGCGACATCGGCGCTGGTGTCGCTGGTGTCGACGACGACGGTTGTTACCGCAGTGCTGTCGATGATGGTGCTGCACCGGAGTGGCTGTCAGGCGGCCCCGTCCCTCGCCGCGAAATCCTGGCCGGTGATGAAAAATTATGACATCTGGGGCACGACGCTAGCGGAACAAGTCTCGCGGGAGGCAGATTTATCATTATCAGGCCCGTTTTCGCCTGGTTCGCGCTCGTCGTCGTCACTGCTGCAGTCGGCCACCGACATACGCAATGGGACCGCCTTTCGGCGGCGGAGTCGAGTTTTCGGAATGGAAGGATTGGTGGAAAACGACATTTTTGACTTGGATCGGAGCAACGACTTTGGTGTGGGAGGACGCAACCGAAGCAGACGACGTAACTCTAAAGGTGAGTGTGATAGATTTTTATGGTTCAACTTTTTTCATTTGAAAATTCTGAATGAGTCTACCACATTTTGAAACTTTACATAGCCTTGAATCATCTAAAAAACAAACACATGAAACGAAAAAAAAAAATACATACAAAACGTATTCACAAATCTTGAATTGAGTTGCTAAGATGAATTATATGAGTACATATATCCATTAGACTGGGTCAACAAAGTCGATTTTTCGGAAGAAAGCTTTTTCGATTCCTTTTAGCGTCCAAAATAACTGTGCAAAACTTGGGAGCGATTGGTTGCTTCCCCGTATTCCGCATTGCAGTTGAAATATTTATGGAATTTAGTATGGAAAAATGTACTTTTTGCATTTTTTTTCATAAATTGAAATTTTTTGTCCAAAACGATCTTACTAATGATGTTGAAGTATAGACTAGGATATGCCGAAAAACATTACCGAAGACCGCAAAGTAATCCGACACTTGTGAAAAAAGTTATAACGTACAGATTGTCCGGTGGTGCCTAATATTTAACATGTAAAGAAATAAAATCTACAGGGGATAGACAAAATGATCGGGGCAGGCAAAATTTTCACTTTTCAAAAAATGTCTCATTAGCTGTAACTTTTTGAAAAGTGCATCAAATATTCTCAAATTTTCACTGTATGTTGATCAACTAGTTGTGCATCAGTGGACAAAATTTGGAAAAGATCGGGCTATTCTACACGAAGTTATAAACATTTTAGAAAAAGGTAGAATTATCCAATAGCCAACTTTGAACTGTTATATTTCCGGATTCAATAAACTGAATGCAATGAAATTTTGTCCATTTATGATTTTTATAATTAGCTCTGAAAAACATTTGACTAAACTTAAATTATTAACAAGAGAAAAAGTTATGACGATTTCATTAATTTTATGATTTTTTAGTAAATTGGTCTATTTTTAATATGCGTTGCATACCATTACTTTTTCAATGAATTGCCGTCTATGTTGTTAGTTTCTTTCAAAACATATCTGTATTCAAGACAATCACAAGGAATTTAAATAAACTATAATTAGCATATTGCATTTTGAAACAATGTTGAAATTTAAAAAAATTTGGTATTTTATTAGAAAAATAATCTAATCGTTATAATTTTCTTCCGTGTTAAGAATTTTAAGTTATGTCAAAAGTTTTTCAAAGCTAATTATATAAGTCAGATATGGCCAAAATTTCATTGCATTCGGTTCATTGAATCCGGAGATATAACAGCTCAAAGTTGGCTATCGGATAATTATACCTTTTTTTAGAATCTTTATAACTTCGTGCAGAATAGTTCGATCTTTTCCAAATTTTGTCCACTGATACACAAATAGTTGATCAACTCACAGTGAAAATTTGAGAATAATTGATGCAATTTTGAAAAGTTACAGCCATTTGAAATTTTTTTGAGAAGGGAAAATTTTGCCTGTCCCGATCATTGTGTCTATCCCCTGTATAATAAAATCTCAATTTTTGGCCTAAGTTACCAGGCGAATAACTTTTTTTAAAAGTGTCAGATCACTTTGTGGTCTTCGGCATATCCTAGGCTATACTGTAACGTCATTAGTTACATGGTATTAGACAAAAGAATTCATCTTATGAGTAAAATGCAAAAAAGTACGCTTTCCCATACTAACTTCCATACAAATTTCAATCGCAATGCGGAATACGAGGACGCAACCAATCGCTCCCAAATTTTGCACAGTTGTTTTGGACGCTAATATAGATTAAAAGAGCTTTGTTCCGGGTTAATACGATCAAATTTGAGGATTCTCCATACAACGTTGACCCACTCTAATATCCATTGCCATTGCATACTTTGGTACCATAAACCGGGGTCAAATTGATCGCTAGGATACTACATGTACATTAGGCCGTCCCTATTTTTGCAAAAGTTGGAAATGTTATAAGATCAATATTGCAAAACGATCGTTTAAGCTAAAAACCATTATGCCAAAATTCGAAGTCCGTATCTCAAGGCTAAGTGGTCCGCAATGGGGCCTAAAGTTCTTAAAAACTGTATGGAGTCACAAAAAAACACGATCTTTTTTCAACGAAAATTCCTTACTCTACTAGAATTGGTGATTTTAGGACCCATAAGCGTCAAAAATATGCTCAGAATTGCGATATCTATTTTCGTTTCTGAGTTATTGACAAAAAAAAAAAAACTATCCAAAAATGAACATTTTGATCATTTTTTGAGATGTTTGAGGAAACTTGCAATATATTGTCCGATAACTCAAAAACGAAAAGAGATATCGCAATTCTGATTTCTGCTTAAGATTCCTTCAGGTATAACTTCAAGGACTCTTCTAGCGAATTATCCTAAAAATATCTCCAGGAACTTTTACAAGGAATAATTTTCAGAATGTTTGCTGTGAATGCTTCTTCTAAGGATTCCTCGAGGAAAACTTTCAAGAATTACCCAGATTTTTTTTTTCGAACACCTTCCACGATATTTCCGTAGAAACCCTCCAAGAATTCTTCCAAGGACTCGTTCAGTTATTTGTTTTACGATTCCTCTTGGCATAATTCCAGGGATTTCTTTTAGGGGTTAGTCCGATAATTCCTCCAAGAATGCTTCAAACGACCATTCCAGGAACTTCTTAAATAATATATGCTGGAATGCTTTCAATTAACCAATTCAATAGGGTCCCAAAATGGAAAATATTTCCCTGGTTTTGTTATAAAATACGAAGAATATACTGTTCTGATCTCAAAACAAGTTTTTCCAAACTCAAACAATGACTGAATAGTTAATAAACTCGAGAATAAAATAATGGCAAACAGTTCTTGTTCGACATTCGAGGTCAACCTTGACGTAATGAAATTTGTACAGCGGGTTGCAAAAGATATCACATTGGCTCACTTTTGACAGCAAATGTTGCTGTTTAGAAACACGGTAAAAAAAATTTACCCAAAATTAAGTGCTAAACAAGAACAGTCGCATTTTTTTTTAATTAAAAAAATAATTTATGGCCTTTATCTAATAAGAATAATTAAAAATGAATAAATATGTCGTATTAACCAATGCTTGATCGATTTATGCAGAAATTGAGATAGGCCTTTAGGAGCCTATTCTATTCACGAACAATGATAAAAATGCTCCAAGATTTTTTTCCGAGGATTTCACTGGATTTTTTTTTACAAGAATCCCTCCAAGAATTCTTTCAAGGGTTCTCCCAGGAACTCTCCAAAAATTCTTTAGAATTTGTTTGGAAATGCTTCCACGTATTTCTCCAGAAATTATTCTGAGGACTCCTCCAGGAATTCTTCCAAATACTTTTTTAAGAACTCATCTTTAGATTCCTCTGACATTATTCGAAGTATTTTTTCAGGTATTCTTCGCTTGCTGAACACATTATCAGCGTGATTCTGACGGTGGTAGCCACCGCGTTATGGTCAATTCAATTACCTCTTCAAGCATTTTTTTTTGAAAAAGTTTTCCAGAATACTTCAGAGGATCTTTCCAAATTTAACCAAGATTTTCTCCAGATTTTTAAAAACAACTTTTTGAGGATTGCTTCACCACAAACATTTCCAAGAAATCCTGGAAAAAATTATAGATTCCTCCGGTAGTTCTTGGAAGGCCTAGTCCAGAATATGCATTTAAGGATTTGTTGAGAAATCCTCTCCATATATCTCCAACAATTCTTACAAGAATTGCTCCATACATTCCTCTAAGATTCTCTTAGGAATTCTTCAAAGGATTCCGCCAGGAATTCTTTTAAGGATTCCTTCAGTATTTCATTGGCATTCTGGACCCGAATTATTTTGTTCGGTTCCATCGCCACATATGATTCCTTTGGCCCATTTAAAGGAACATTTTTTATTTTTTCCGGGAATCCTCAAGAAAAAAAACCGAGGATTTTTCCAATACTTCTTCCAAGGATTTATCTAGGAATGCTTCTTAGGATTTGTCCAGGAACTCTCGTAAATATTCCGGTTATTCTTGTCAAGTTTTTTGAAGACTCTGTATAAAAACTATTCCACGAAGGACTCATCCGAAAATGGCCAGTAGGCTGCGGCTTATTTTTCAAAAGTTGTTGAAACCTGGAATTCGTAAGCTCTTTTGGATTCAAATCACACAAAAAGAGAAACCTCTGAGTTTAAGCGAAAAATATTGAGATTTAGAGGTCGCGCAATCGCTTCAAAGTCGAATTTTCGAGTAATAAAAAGGTGTTTTCACTTCAAGTGCCATAACTTTCTCAATTTTCAACCGATTTTCAATCTTTTTATGAATTTCTCACAAATTGAATTTCGAATAAACTCGTAGAACATCATTTTTTTTCCAAAGTCACGCAAAATATGAGTTTTTGAAGATTTAATTCATTTTTTTCTTCTTTTTACAAAAATTTTTAACTTTAGAGTTCTATAACTTTTTAACCGTTTGACCAATTTTAATCTTTTAAGCTTGCTTTTGTAGATATTTTTGTTGCCTATCTTTGTCCTAAAAAAACTTTTCATCAAAGTAGTCATTTTTATGATACTTTTTACCAAAAACTGCCAAAACATGCCTTAAAACTTGACTTTTTCATGCATTATTGGAGTTTTTAACAATTATTTGCAATTTTTTACTCCAAACCAGATACTTAGCAACATATTTAGGGATATGGAACACATTGGAGGATTTTTTTTTCAAATTTTTTTCTCGCATTTCGAACATGAAAATATTTTATTATTCAGAACACTCCAAAAACTGAATTTTAAGGCTTCCTAATGATTATCTAGTATAAATTTTTCACTTTGAGCTCGAAACTAAGCATGAAAACTATTAAAATTTTGCCAAAATTCTGATTTTTCCAATAAAATAGGTGTTTCTGAACGGTTTTTGGTATTTATCTATTTTGAAACGTTGTTTTAAAGGTATAGTTTATTCACAGCATTCTTAGGCAACAAAAATATCTACAAAAGCAAGCTAAAATATTCAAAATTGGTCCAACGGTTAAACAGTTATAGGACTCTAAAATTAAAATATTTTGTAAAAAGAAGAAAAAAATGAATTAAATCTTTAAAAGCTCATATTTTGCGTGACTTTGGAAAAAAATGATGGTCTACGAGTTTATTCGAAATTTAATTTGTGAGAAATTCATAAAAAAGATTGAAAATCGGTTGAAAATTGAGAAAGTTATGGCACTTGAAGTGAAAACACCTTTTTATTACTCGAAAATTCGACTTTGAAGCGATTGCGCGACCTCTAAATCTCAATATTTTTGGCTTAAACTCAGAGGTTTCTCTTTTTGTGTCATTTGAATCCAAAAGAGCTTACGAATTCAAGGTTTCAACAACTTTTGAAAAATAAGCCGCAGCCTAATGGCCAGGTTTGTTTTCAATAATTTCTTGCAATTTTTCCAAGAATACTTCTTGGAATTTCTAAAGAAATTCTCCTATGTGTTTCTCAAGAAATTTTGTCGATCAAATGTTTGGTAGTTGTTTCAAAGTTTTGTTCAGAAGTTCATTCAAAGATTACTCTGTAAATTCTTCCAAGAATTTATTCAAAAATACATCTAACGTCTTCTCCAGGAAATCTTTTAAGCCATCGTACTCAAACTTTAAAAATACTTTTAGTAATTTATCCTCTGATTAATCATGTTATTGTTCAAGGTTTTCTTTAAAAACTATTTTACAAATTCCTGCAAAAAATATTACAAAAAATTTCCAAATATTTTGCTAAGGTGTTCTCCAAAAATCAGAATTCTTTCAAAGATTTATCAAGTTTTTTTCCTCTACCAAATTCTTACAATAATTCTTCCACTGATCTCTACAGGTATTCTTCCAAAGATTTTTTTTTGGAATTTAATTCTAGGTTTTTCTCAGAAATTATTTCACAGATTCTTCTAAGCAACTTTTTGAAGATGTGTTTGGGAATTCTTGCAAGAATTGCTCCGAAAATTCTTCCAAGGATTTCCTCAGGAATTCTATCGAGGATTTTTTTTTCAGAAACTCTTACGAGGATTCCTTCTTAGAATTCTTCCAAGAACATCTAAGAAGTTTGTTTTAAATGTTTCTTTTTTTGAAATTCTCCCAACGAATTTTCCAGTTATTCCTCTAGGTTTTTCTGCAGAAGAAAACAAGAGACATATTTTTTTGTAAGAGGTACTAGAAGTGTTCTTGGGTGAAATTATGGAGGAATCTTCGGAAATATTCCTGTAGGGGTTTTTGAGGATATCTTTGAAGGAATTCTTTGTAGGAATATGTGGAGGGTTTTGAAGGTAAATTCGTGGTCATATTCATGTAACTATTTCTAGAATCTCTCCCGGAGAAATTCCTGGAGCAATCCATGGGAGACCTCTTGAAGAAACACTTGGCGAAAGCATAAAAATAATCAGTTGAAGCAATTTCTGGAGGAATCCTTGGATAAATTGCTGGAGTAATCCTTATTACAGTTCTTGCAGAAATTTATGTAGGAATTCTTGGAACAATTTCAAGGGGATACTACTACGATAAATACAAAATCCCGGAGTATATTTTTGAGTAATTTCGAAAAAGTTCCTTCTCTTTCACCTTGAAAGACTTTGAACTTCAGAAGGAAGTGACAAAGAATTTCTGGATGAATCTCAGTAATAATACTTGGTGTAATTCGTAGAAGATTTGTTTGATTCTGGAGGATTCATTGGAAGATTGTTTGGAGCAATATTTGAAAATATCCGGATAAACCATTTAAAGGAGTCCCGGAGACGTTCTCTAGATGATTGCATGGAGGAATCCTTAAAGAGATTCTTGGAGGACTTTTTGGAGCAGTCCTTAGAGAACACCAAAAACATTCTCGGATGAACTCCTAGAAGAGTTTCTGAAAGAACTCTAAAAATATCTCGAGAAACTATTACAAAAAAATTTGGAGGAACTCTGGCGTAAATTCCTATTAATATAGCTGAAAGAAGTTTTGGTGAGCTCCTGGGAATGTTTCTTGAAAATCTCCCAAAAAAAAAATCCTCGGTTAGTCCTGGAAGACCTTCCGGAGGAATTACTTTTTGATTTGCCGAAGGTACATCGGAAACAAATTCTGGAGAAACTTTTCAGGGTTTTCGTAAGAATACCTGTGGGGATGTTTCCCAGAGGAACTTCTGAAAGACCTTCTAGAGCAATTTCTGTAAGAAGACCCAGAACAACGCTCTGAAAAATTACGAGAAGAATTACTGAAAGAATTATCATAACCGCTTCTTAATGAAAACTTTTGGAAAAACTCCTTAAGAGGTTTCTAAAAGGACTCCCGGTGGAGCATCTGGAAGATTTTTTTGCAGTCGAGCACTCGACACTGAAGAAGTCTGTTAGTCGCAGACGAAATAGGCCTATCTATCCGAAGAATTTCACATTAGTGGAATTAAAAAGAATTTCCTTGTCCTTTCCAGTTATTCCTTAAAAGTTATTCAATTTTTGTTTTACAAAGGTGAAGTAATAGTGAAGTGTTATATATTAACCAGGGTTTCAAGTGAAAGAGTTCTACTAAAAGTTCAAAGTGATAGTTTCTCTCTCTTCTTGGCGTAACGTCCTCACTGGGACAAAGCCTGCTTCTCAGCTTAGTGTTCTATGAGCACTTCCACAGTTATCAACTGAGAGCTTCCTCTGCCAATGACCATTTTGCATGTGTATATCGTGTTGCAGGCACAAAGGTACTCTATGCCCAAGGAAATCAAGGAAATTTCCTTTAAGAAAAGATTCTGGACCGACCGGGAATCGAACCCGTCACCCTCAGCATGGTCATGCTGAATACCCGTGCGTTTACCGCCTCGGCTATATGGGCCCAAAGTGATAGTTTAGCGGTTTTGAATAACGACCATTGGCGTATCTAGGATTTTTTCCTAGGGGGTGCCTAGGGGGTGCCAGTTTCAGTGGCTCTCAGGTTGCTTTCTTTTAAGGAAATACCGATCCGGCCTCAATTTCTTAGAATAATGATATACTGCGTCGCGGGAAAATAGAATTTGTATTTTCAGTTTGAACTTAAGTACATAACGATTGTCTGATTATCGCGACAACCCATGTTTTGTGCATTGAAAACAATCAGGTCCATTAGAATACATTTTCGAAGCAATTATTAGACGTGTAAATCTCGGAAACTATAAAATATCCACTATCTATCGTGACATCCTCTTTGTTTTACTGCATGATAACAACCCTTATAAAAATAGCTTCCAAGAGCAATTTTAGGAAATATAAATACTTGAAATTTCAAAATCAGAATACATGTTTGCATTTTTGGTTTGGCCACAAAATTAATGGCTAAAAAGCGTTTTTTTAATTAGTTGAACCACGTCGACACAAAAATACTTTTACAGAAAAATTGTGAGTATGATTCTCAAAACTACAAAATTCGCACTCGATTATCCTGAGTTCCTTTCTAAGCTTCACTAACATATTATCAATCCAGTTGAAACCCGGAATTTGGTGCGAGCGCACTTCGATTTTTCTCATCGGGAATGATGTTCACACTAATTTCCGACTTCGACAGGATTCAGCGCACGAAAATGTGCGTTTTTGGTCTTTGGAAGCTCTTAAAGTGGTTCTTTGACGACTTTGATGAGAAAATTGAAATGAAAAAGATAAAGCGAAAAAACTGCTTTGCCCAAATTTTGAGCATTTTCCCATAGTTTTCATAGGGTGACGCTAGAACAAATCGTTTTATCGCTCTAATTTTTGTGTTTCAATTTTCTCATCAAAGTCGTTAAAGAACCACTTTTAGAGCTTCCAAAGACCAAAAACGCACATTTTCGTGCGTTGAAGTTTGTGTTTCTACAGCATTCCATTCACCAGATATATTAATATATGGTGATTACCAATCCTGTCGAAATCGGAATTTGGTGCGAACATCAGGAAAACGCACATTTTCGTGCGCTGAAAATGTTGCTACGTCATTCCGTTCAAAAGATATTGATGATTTTCTAGAAAATATGTGAAAATATGGACCACCTTAATTTTCATGTTTATGGGAAAGAGGGCCATATTATTAGCAACAACTTAGTAATTTGTCTAAAAAATCATTTGAAGGCGCTGCATGCATCTTTCCTCTTAAATCTGGTTCGTGGACCATTGTGCATTGTTTTGTTAATGTCAGCAATTCTATTGATATTTGCTTTTAAAAATTCTCCAATTATTCTCCAGGCAATTCCTTAGGGAATTCTTTTAGTGAAGCCATTCGACAATGACTCTTGGGAACTTCCACACATTTTTTTTTTAATATCTTCGGCAAGTCATTCTCGGCTTTTTTGAATTCTCGTCCATTTTTTGGACTTTTATTATTTATGCTATTCGATATTCCTTCGCCAATGCCTTCGAAAACTCCTTCAAAAAGTCTTTCATAAATCGCTTCTATAATTTTATTGAAACATTTTCAGACACTTCCGTCTAGATTTCTTCAGGTTTTATGTAAGGCATTCCTGCAGCAGATGATTCCGGAATACCTTCGGCAATTCCGATGTTTCTTACATTGAACATTTATTCGGGAGTTTCATCAGCAATTCATTCGAAAATTTTGGCAACTTCGATTATTACTTTTGGGAACTTCTTTGGTAATTCCTTTTGAAATTGATTCGGCAAATTTCTTAGTGATTTCCTTTGGCAATTTATTTGAAAAAAAAAAATAAAAAACTTTGTCGGTTCTTTAAAAATTCTGTCACGGTGATTCTACGGAAATTACTTTTGGGGTTCTTTTTAATTTTTCTTCAGAAATTCCTTTAATGCTTTCGGAAAATTCATTGAGAATTTCTTCGAATTCATTTCTTTGTTTTTTTTATAGACTACATAGAATACTTCGGCAATTTATTTTGAGATTGAATTTGTCAAATTGCCTTAAAAAGTCTTAATATTTTTTTTCAGGAATTCCTCTGGTAATTCTTAGATGAATTCTTTTGGCAACTACTCTGAAAGCTCTAATGTAATTTTGATGGATTTTTTTCCGACAATTTCTTGGGAAACTTTTTCAGTAAGTTTTTCGTGAATTTCATGGGATTTTCTTTGACCAAGACCAGTTGAGAATTTTAGATTTTTCAATTCAGCAACTTTCGGAAGCAATGAATATAAATACATAAAGAATTTCAAAAATAATCACAATAAAATTGCCTAATAAATCCACAAAATAACTGAAAAAGAAATTGCTGATATAATTTTGGAGGAATAGCCATTGAAATTAAGCAAAAAAAAATCCAAAGAAATTGCTGATGAAATTAAAAAAAAAAAGAAAAATAACCATGTCGAAGGAATTCTCAAAGAAATGGTCATACTACGACTGTAGGGAATACGGAGTCGTAGGTTCTAATCCCACCAGAACGCGCAAATTCATCTCTCTTGCAAATTGGCAACATTCTGTGTTTTCTAATTAATTACAAGTTTTTCCCTGTACATTCCTATAGGATTTCACTAGATTTCTCTAGTAATACCTTCTAGGATTTCTCTGGAAATTCCAACTATTCCCGAAATTCGATTAGGGATTCCTCTAGAGATTTCTACTGGAATTCCTTTAAGAAGCCCAAGAGGAGTTTAATTTCTATAGTAATTCACAAATAAAAATTCTAGAATAATTCCTGTATGAGTCTCTAGAAAAATCCATGGAAGGATCAAAGGCATTTCTGGAAGTAACCTAGGAACACTGCCTAGAAGAATCCTAGCTAGGAGGCCATGAGAAATCCCTAGAGGGATTCCTGCAGGTTTCACCGTGAGAATTTCTTGACGAGACCTACAGGAGGCATTCCTAAAACATTAGAAGCAGCAGGACTTTTTTTTCTTTTTTATTATTGTGTATTTTAACTTATGCAACTACGCTTATGGAATCCCAGGAGGAGTTCCTGGATGAAAGTCAAGAGAATTTCCTGGAATAATCCAATGAGAAATATTTGGAGAAATTCCAAGAAAACCTTTAGGATTTCCAGGAGGAATCACTGAAGGTACTTCTGAAATGCTCCTAGAAAGATTGCCTTGAAGAATCCCAGCAAGCTTTGGAGGAATCCCTAGAGAAATTCTTAAAATAATTCCTAGAAAAATTCCGGGAGATATTACAGTAAGACATTTTGGAGGAGTCCTAGGAGGAATTGCTGGAAGAACCACAGTAGGAACTGCTTGAGAAATCCAGCGGAAATTCCTGGAGGAAGACCAAGTGGAGTTCCTGGAGAAATCCCATGAGAAATTTATCAGAGAATCCTTGTATAAAATATCTTCCATACAAATGCCTGGAGGATCACCGGAAAGCTTCTGAAGAAATCACAGGAAAAATCTCAGGAGGTATTGTTAAAAGGGTTCTGGGGTGTATCATTGTAGAAATCTCAGCAGAAATCCTAGGAGGTATTGCTGGAGGAAACTATACAAGAATTTATAGAGAAACCCAATGAGGTATGCCTGGCGGAATCCAAAGAAAAAATCCTTGGAATGCCAAGAGAAGCCCCTGCAAGAACCGGTAGAGGTATTCTTGAAGAATTTTTAGAGAAGGTCCTGAAGGAATCACAAGCAAAGCAAAGATAACCGTACACATCGTAGTTGCTACTCCGTGATTGACCAGAACAATCGAAGTTGCACAGAGAGCCAATGAATGTGAAAGTTTGGGACTAGCTAACCATTCTCAATGTGCACAATTCGAGAGTTCAGCTATTTAAAGACAATAACGGCGCTGGCCACGTCCTTACGGTCATCAGGAAAGGGAAGGAATGTTAGTTCGACAACCGTTGCTACTAGAAACCGTGGAATCCACAGCATCCCCACAGTTGTCACGGGAAGGAATGGTGGTTAGTAGGGTAGGGTAAGGTGTGGATCTAGGAGCCACCTCTGTTAGGTGATATGATCCACTAGTTATATGGAAATACACGTCGCGGTCTTCATCACGATTATGATTTATTTGATCACGATGACCACTGATCCCGGATTTCGTGCTCGCGTTTCCATCGCCCTACCGTGGAAACCGACTGATTTACGATTATTGTAGCGCGATTCTGAACCCGGATTTTTCACTCGCACTTCCATCGCCCTACCGAGAAAACCGACTGACCAACGAATATTGTAGCGCGATTCTGAACCCGGATTTTTCACTCGCACTTCCATCGCCCTATCGAGAAAACCGACTGGCCCGAATTTTTAGAGAAGGTCCTGAAGGAATCACGAGGAATTACTGAAGAAATATCAGGAAGATTTCTCGGAAGAATTCCAGCTATAATGCTAGGATAAATTCGTAAAGGAATCACAAGAAGAATATCTGGACGTATCATAGTAAGAATTTCTGAAGGGATTGCTGTAAGAACCTTACTGCCGTGAGTCGCAAGTCAGTCTCATATGTAAAAAGTAGGCATTGAGCAAATGGACTCTGAAGTTTTTAAATTCGATTTCTATGTGATATTTAAAACATCGCCAAAAATTGAATATATCTGCGATCATCATGAAACTTTCACAAATTGTTTCAAACGTGAAAACGTAACTGCGAAAATTATCAAACTGGTTAAAACAGTGTTCAATGTTGTACTGCAGGGTACAAAAGTTCGTAATGGGACTGACTTGCGATAACTTTTCATTATGGGACAATCTGACTTGGTGTTGTTTTACGATTTTACTGAACAAACTAAATATTTTATTCACACAGCTGAAAGATCCTCCGAAGAAAGATCGAAAACGATCAAAACGATCAACGATCAATTCTGACTATACGTGTCAATGGTTGCTCCTCCGTGATTGATCTGAACTGGTACCAGTTGCACTGAGATCCAACTGAATAAGGGGCTGGGACATTCCACTTATTCTCAAAGTGCAATTTTAGCAGCTCATGCATATTTGATCAATAACGGCGCCGGCCAAGTCCTTATAGTCAGGCTGGGAAGGGAAAGGAATGTTAGAGTGTACCGGTTGTTGCTACTAGAGACCGAGAGCACTCTGCGTCCCCACAACGCAGCACGGACTGGGGTATTTGTTAGATGGAAAGGATGGGAGATCTGGGAGTCACCGTTGGGTCGGTGATGCGATTCATGGATAGGGTTATTTCGTGATAGATTGTGTGGTGAATAAGGTGAATAAGGTCAAGCGGCACAGCACGCTTTGGTTGCATAACTTATAGGCGTTATATACACTGTGCTGTGAGTGGAAGTTGGAAGGGAGGGAAACGACTTTTTTTCAATTCGTTTCTGGTTCTAGCGATGGCTATGAACATATGAATATACATGAGTTGTATATGTAGAGAAGAGAGAGCGAGAGAAAGTGGATAGAAAGATACAGAGTAGGATGAAAAGGACGGGCCAGGGATTGAACCCATGACCTTCTACATACGAATCAGAAGCGGTAGCCACTAGACCACCAAGCCCTAGATCCTCCGAAGAAAGATCGAAAACTGCCATTAACTCAATTTTGCCCAAAATGCAGATGGGACTGACTTGCGATTCACGGCAGCTTAGGAGGAGTTGTTTGAGGTATTCTTGGAGGAAGGCCAAAGGGAGTTTCTGGAGGAATTCCATGAGGAATTTCTATAGGAATTCCTGAATGAGTCCTTGGAGAAATCCCTGGTAGGACAACCAAAGAAATTTCTGCAAGAATTCCAGGAAGATTACCTGGAAAGATTCCAGCAAAAAAGCCAAGAGAAAGCTCTAGAAGAATCCGTAGCATAATTTCTGAACTACCATAACCATAACGTCTTCAGGCGCAAACGTCATCGGCGATACAGTTAACTGTGGAAATTATCGACTCGATAACGTCACCGAAAAATTTTCTTCGCGATCTGAACCGTTGTTGATGCCGTCACTAGGGTAACTAGATTTATCGCAAAATTATCGAAGCTACGTTGATCTTTGCGTTGATTTATCGTTTGGTTATCGTCAGTGGTGGAAAGCATCATGCGCTTGACGTGTTTTTTGGTTCGCATCAAACACAATCTTTACTCACGCGCTCGCGAACCCAAAAAGAGAGAACGGTTCACGATTTCCCGGATCGACGAACCAACACAAAACAAATGTCGAACGAGCAGAATCGCAGTTGGTTCGCCAGAAGGATCACAATGTAGAGCACTTGATTTGTTGCCATTTTTTGTACACTTAAAGGTAATTAGTTGGGTGTTTTTTGATTATACTGGTCAGCTACCATTCCAATAAATGATATCGACGAAAAAGTTTACCAATATTTTATTTCATTACAGAAATATCGGCCGCGAACCTCTAAAATAAAAAAAGCATCGCGCTTACAAAAGATGCGATGCACTCGTTGGCGTTCGTGTCGTACGATCGTGAGTCACAGACGTACGAACACCATCGCACAGCAAAGGTTTGCGATGCGATGGCATTTTTTTGTAGCGCGTAAGCACACGTTCGCGATCAATTTCCACCACTGGTTATCGTTATCGAGAGATTATCGAGCAACCTTTATCGTTATCGAGTTTGCGTTGAGTTAACTGTCGATAATTTATCGGTTAACAACCTTGGTTAGAATGTATTAAGGAAGAATAGCTGGAAGAACCGCAGGAATTGCTAGAAGAATCCCAGCTGGAATAACTGGAGCAGCGCTTCCCAAAATTGGGAAGTGGATCTTGGGAGTTTGGGAAGCGCGGATCTGGAGGAATTAATAGAATTCAGGGAGGTATCATAGAAGTAATTTCTAGAGAAATCCTTGAATCAGGAATGCCGGGGTATCCTAAAAGAAGTTCCTCTACCAAGTGCCCGGAGGAATACCTATAGTTCTCCTTTTTTTTTTTTTTTTATTATTATTTAACTTGCAGCGTAAGATTTACATCTTTTAATTGCTACAAAGTATTGAATACTGGAACGCGTCATAGCAACAACAGACTAACAATTACTAACACAAATTACAAATACAAAACTCAAAAATAAACTAATTAAAATACACTTTGCATTGCTTCTTAAACACTAAAATAGAATTCGTTTCCTTCAAGAAATTCGGTAGAGTATTCCACAAACTTACACCTCTTACGAAAAACGTACTCGCATATTGGGATGTACTATGAACAGGAATAGAAAAATTTCTACTTCTGTTACTCCGTAAAGGCCTCATTTTTGCGTGCAAATATTTAGGACATTTGGTAAGAATTAACTTATGCATGATAATACAAACACGTGCCTTGTAAAAACCAGTAAAAGAGTTGCCCAACAGAGAGCATTGCAGGTGCGAAACATGGTCAAAACGATTAAGGCTGTAGACAAAACGAATACATGAATTAAGTGCAACTCTGAGTCTTTGCTGGGTACAAGACGTAACGCCGGAAAACACAAAATCACAAAATAAAAAGTATGGTAATATGAAAGATTTGAACAATTTCAATTTTATGTCTACGTTCAACACATTGGGTTTGGAATAAAGAGTCCTTAAAACACCATAAAAAGAATCTTGAAAGAATCGGTAGAAGAAGTATACTGGAGGAATCCCTGATAGAATCGCAGGAGGATTTTTTTGAGGAATCTCAAGAAGATTTCCCGAAAGTATTGCAGCATGTAAGTATGCCTGGTGAAATCCCTAGAAGTATTTCTGAAGGAGTTATAATGGAAATTGCTTGAAGAATTCCAACCGGAATTCATGGAGGAAGGCCAATAGAAGTACTTGGAGAAATCCCCTGCGGAATTTCTGGAATAACCTCTAGAGGGAGTCCTGGTTAAATCCTTGAAGAAATCTCTGGAAGAATCACCGAAGGGATTTTTAGAAAAAAATCCCAGGATGATTTTCTGGAAGAATTTCCGAAAGAACTTCCCTAGTAGAATTCCTGAAGGTATCACAGTGAGAATTATTGGAGGAGTTCTAAGAGAACTTGCTGGAATCCTAGCCACAGTTCCCGGGGGAAGGCCAATATAAGCTCCTGGAGGAATTTCATGAGAAATTTCTGGAAGAATCTCTGAATAAAATCTCTGAAGGAATTCCTGGAAGAATCACCGGAAGAAACTTCTGAAAAAATCCCAGGAAGGTTTTGCTGAATAACCCCACGAGGAATTCCTGAAGAAATTCCAAAAACAATTTTTAGAAGAATTCCAAGAAGTATCATAGTAAGAATTTCGAAAGCAATACTACGAGAAATTGCTGGATCAATCTCCGTTGAAATTTTTAGTATGTACAACCCCATCTGAACAGCCTGGAGAATCCTGAGAGAAGTTTATTAAAGAAATATCGAGAGGAATCCATAAAGCAAGCCTAGAAAAATCACTGTTTGAACAGATAAAGGTATTACTGGAGGAATCCATGAAGAAGTCTGTTGATTGTTCTTACCAATATCCAAAACGCCAAAACGTGTAACAGGTGTATAAGTAATTCCGGGTGTGTTTATGTTTTTTTCAAATGTGCCTTTAATAAATATTGAAATTTATTGTGTGAAATTTTAAATTTTAGGTGACTGTCAAGGAAAAATTCTAAGGGGTGCCAAATTTGTTCTAGGGGGTGCCAGGCACCCCTGGAACCCCCCCTAGCTACGCCAATGATAACGACTGCAGCAACAAAAGTGTTCAAATATGATCATTAACAAAAAAGGAAATCGATTATTGCAATAAAACTTTGGAAATGTTTGAGTTGCAACTAATG
Source organism: Aedes albopictus (assembly GCF_035046485.1). NCBI lineage: Eukaryota > Metazoa > Arthropoda > Insecta > Diptera > Culicidae > Aedes > Aedes albopictus. The sequence goes on along the minus strand of NC_085137.1, from coordinate 51,828,169 downwards.
TTATCCGCAAAAGCTGTTTTAAAGTGATCAATTTGACCTCGGATTACGGCACTATCCACAATACCTTGGCTCTACTCCTCCCTGTTTGCCTGAATTTGATGACGTCATGTGTCAAATCCAAATCATTTGAAAAGCATAATCTTTTTAGTATGATGCATTTTGGTTTCGTAAGGCGATGATATAAATGCAGCATCTACATAACGCAAATTGGCAAGAAAAAATCTGGAATTGAAATACATCCAGGAGATGCGCATTTCTTCTTGTCCATTTTATTCACAAAGTTGATAACCTAACCATCCTCCTACGGATATAAATCCACCACTAATGCTCCCCCGGAGCTTTCTTCGTCGAAGTTTCATCTCGGCAGCTGCCAATTTCGTTCGCGCGCTATATCCAACTGACAGCCAGCCGGCTGGCTGCTGTGATCTTGACATTGAAACCAGTCTTAGCATCATCAATGCGAGAAGCATAAAATATGCATTTTCCACCTAGGCTGAGTCAGTGGGTTCGGTCGCGGCGAACAGCAGTGCAGATTTATACCACCGCTGGCTGGCGCTGAGCTTGGGGGGAAGCCTTATGCACGTGCCTGCCATGTCGGCGAAGGCAATTTGAAACGGTGGATGTGCGAATAGAGGGGGCATATGGTTCAGTCGGTGAAGGAGTAGCTATTCAGCCGGACCATGTTTGGATTCGATTCCCAAGTCCTATCGTAATGCCGAGTTTTGACTCACACACGGTATAACTTCAAAAGTAGTAATTTAGCAAAAAAAAAAACAGCATAGATGAAGGCACTGTTCTACATGAGACGCCAAGCCAAGAAAAAGAGCAAACGGCAAAATCTAGGGTGAAATGTTTTACGATGATTATGATCTGAGCTGTACAGCAGCCGTATAGAATAAAATGCAAATCTGGAAATCTGGTTCTGTTGAGTGGGGGAAACGGTATGGATGCCTCGTTTCGGTGGGGATGATAATCGATAAAATTTTCAATCAAATGATGAAGCACATACTGTTGAGTAAAATTTGATTGAATCACTTGCAAACAAAGGATTTTATGAAGTTTCATTATGATTCAATCAGTAGAAATGCAGACGTTGTTTTCAGTTTTCTCATTATAAACAATATTGAACAAAATAGAAAATTAATTGGAGACCATTTCATTGCTATAGTTAGATCCTTAACTATTGTTTGAATGTATGACTAGTACTTTGATTGCTTTCAAAAGCAAAACTTTAAGGGATGTTTATGCAAAAATAAAAAAAAACCTTTGTCTTTTATGCAGTTATGCGCCTTTATTGATTACTTTGGTGGAATTAATATTCGAACAAGCATGGGTTAAGTACTGTCCATTTAGAATTTCACTAAGACTCGATTCGAGTCAAGTACGAGACACTGTGGACGACCTCACATTTGAGGTCGAACCCAAGCAACACGACTTGTTTCTGAGCTAGTAACAGCAATGTTAGTGCAATTACTTCACTGTCCGTATTACGGACGACAGAACACAATTGTTTTTCTGTGAAACCCAAAAAGCGCACATTTTGAATTGTTATGCATTATAAACGAAAGTGGATGATAAAAAAAATGAAACAGATATTGTCCAGATTCGAACCAGGATAATTATCCACTCACCTTACATACTACCTATACCAAGAGCTCTGTGAGAGAATCGCTGCCCAACGCACCATTAAACCTACTGAAGGTACTTGCTACTTTATTGCACCTTCTTTGTCACAAGCTAGATTACTGTCAAAATAAAAAGACACATAGCACATTTAATGTGAGCTGACTGTATTATAACTTACGAGGACTATGTAAGCTTCGCCTCCACGAACCGATGTCAAACACGAGGTAGTTTGTGATTTATATGAGACAAAGCCGCAACTTAAGGAATTTCGGACTTGAAATGCAGCTTAACTGACAAGATGAAAATTTCGTGTGCTTTTAGTGCAATCAGTGGCGTAGCAAGGGGGGTGCGATGGGTGCGGTCCGCACCGGGCCCCCGAAGTCAGGATCAAGGAAGGTTTCTAATACATACTAGTTTGAATAAAGTTCTTTAAATAGCGAAAGTTTCCTATAAGCATAAGTTCAACACTTCGCAGAACTGCTGATAGGTATAGGGCAGACTTGATCCCTTTTTCTTAATTTTCCTGAAACTTTGAGAAAAAACACAAAACCAGATTCGATTTCCATACAAAATGGCAGGTAAACATCTATTGCAAGTTTATAAACAGCAGAAGGCCTTTAAATTATTGTTAAAGTTTTCAAAACTGTGTTTTTATGGAGGCATGTCTTATGATGTATTTTTCAAAAATGGGTGACACTTGATCCCCCTTTGAGCACATGGTTTATTTAAAAAGAAAATAATTCGAGAGTCTTCCTATTCATGTTCTTTTTGAGTTTTCTTGTGTTTCCGATGAATACACGCTAACGCCGCTCAGCACTAAAGTGCATAATTTCCAGACTACACCAAAAATGTGTAACCCTTGCACATTTACAAAATCAGCTCCAGTGTCCGCAAAATTGTTAAAATCGCAAAAAATTTTGTACGCCAATCTAGGTAGGATTACTAGTGACCTTGGAAAACAAAAAAAAATCAACATTTCGCATCTAGAAGAGTGTACGAGCTGTTTTTTTGAGAATGTGTAACTGCTACACATTTTTGTGTGGTCTGGAAATTATGCACTTATGAGTAGGTCTTACACATTTTAGTGCTGAGCAGTTTTAGCGTGTATGGAGTGTTTGAAATTGTAAGATTTCCTTAAATTTTTAAGGATATGCCGGATTTTAAAAATGGGGAGACTTGATCCCCCTTTTCTTGGTTTGTACTCTAGTTATAATTATCTGACACATTTTATCGTTGAATAGACTAGAATCCCGAGTAAATAGAGGCTTCCGAATAGAATTTTATTTTTCACATGTATAATCCTCGAGGGATCAAGTCTCCCCATGTCACTGTTGTCAATACTGAGCTGAATTAATTAAAATATGTTATCAACAGCCTTATTTGGATTAATAAGTTTGAAAGTATTTTATTTAAACTATGTGCTGTGAAATTTTGACACCATTTGGTTCAATTTTCACAAAGTTATTGAGACTTTCGGAATCGCCTAAAAGATTTCTGAAGAACCGAAAACAAATCATCAGCCATTAAAAAATAATGTAATGTACAATCGAAATCACTTGTAGCCAAAACATAGTCGTTTGTCCATGAGTAGTTTTGGAAAAAACATGCTAGAAGAAAAATGTTTTTGATTCCGAGCAAATATGGGGGGAACAAGTCTCCCCAGGGATCAAGTCTCCTCAGTCTTCCCTATGGGGGCCGCTTTATGATCATCAAAAGATTTTTTGGAATGTGGCATACAGATAGCCCCAAAATGTCAAGAAAAATGTGTTCAATTAAAATTGAATTTTACGAAATTCAGTACCGACATGGATGCATTGTGAAAACGTCCCTAATATCCTAAAAACAGGACCAAACATAGTTGTTGACTTAGCTTAAGGTAGCAGCAAATCAGGGGCCGCATTTATGAAAATTATGATCTGAACACATTGTTGTAAATACTGGCCTGAAAACGGTAAGCTGCAACTGCAGCATCAACTACTGATTGTACAACACACATATATATGTGATCATGATGAATAAATAAAGCTTCGAGCGAAGGCTCAACCTCTTTTAGTAGTACTAGCTATGCAAGAAACATCATCTTTAATTCTCCTACGACCGAAAGTAAATCTTAGATAAATCTTGATTTTAAAATATTTTAAACTACTGCATAGATATAAAACACATGTCAAGTCAAAACCGTAATAAAATAACAATAGTTTGTCGATTTTTTATGCTTTGGTTTGATTTCATCAAGTATTTCTTTTCAAGCATTCCTTGAAGGGTTTCTGCAAGAATTCTTTCGGGCAAAGTTACCTTGCCTTCGGGAATATGTATTACGATTTACAAAAAAATCCTCTAAGATTTACTTCAGAACTTTTTTCATGGATTGCTTCAGGAATTCGTCTAAGCATTGATTTTGGAATACATGAATTGATTCCTTCAGGAACACCTCCAAGAATTTCTTCAGGGATTTCTTCAAAAATTTATCAAGGAATCCTTCAAATATTCCTTCAAGGATTACTTTTTTTGCGAATTCCTTCAAGCATTCCTTCAGGAATACCTCTTCGGATCCCTTCATAAAGTCCTTCAAGCATTATGTCATGAAGTCCTTTAACGGAGTTACGTACAAAAAGCTGAATTACTAAAGGCTGAAATAACAAAAGGCTGAAACACGAAGAGCTGAAATTACAAAAGGCTGAATGCATCAAAAGACTGAAGTAACATAATGCTGAAAAAGTGATTCGCATAGTTTTCATATGCATCAGCCCAAAGACTAACCTCAACACAAACAACTCGAACAAACAGACGTATCACTTTAATTGTAAATAATTACATACATACACTAATTTTACGATGCTTGTTGGTCCATTACCCAGCCGTGGCACTCGCATTGGATTTGCTTGAGCGTGACGTTTGACCGTCCTATCGTCCCCTAGTTCATGTTTGGCCAAATTAAACCATTTTGAGGGAACATGCCTCAGTTACTTTGTTCTGTATCGGAAAGTTTTACAACTGGTCATAATCCTATGCATTATTAAAGGCCTACATTACTAAGACAGAACTTCTCAAAAGAATAGCATATATTTTAAAGAAGGGAAATTCTCTCATGATATTGTTAGTAGCCGTAATGACAACAGTCTCCAAAATAACATGTAACATGACTCGGAAGAATAGGAACGGGCCATCCATAACTCACGTGGTCACTTTGAAGGGGGGGGGGGGCTAGGGTTCGGCCAAAGACCACAATCCATACAAAGGTGGGTGGAGTTCGGAATCTTGCAGGAGTTCCGCATGGAAAATATCTTTGATGTATTTCTGACATCATGCTTGATCAGGTATGGCTCCTGAATGGATCCTTTTGAGATATTCTGAAGGAATTTCGTAGGAATTCCCAAAATAATTCTTGTACAAATGCTTGCAGAAATTTTTGAAGGAATTTTTAATGGAATCCTCATAGAATCTTCTCTAAGATGCATTCGGCAAGAATCATTGGGTTGATTTTGGAGATATCTTTGATCCCATTCTTGGATTACTACAGTACTATGAAAAAGTAGTAGAAGTACTTGAAGTACTATGAGGAATTACGTAAAATAAAGGCTTCTTGAAGAAATTTTGAAAGCAAAGAGATTTTGGAAGAATTAATTGGGAAATGCCTAGACTATTTTTCAAAGAAATCAATTGCATAAACCCCAAAGAATTCCTCTCATATTCGTTGATGCAATTTAAAAAACAATTGTCAAAAGAATTATTATAGATTTCCGTGGAGAAATTAATGCTGGGGGAATTTCTTTAATAGGATATTTGTGCAGGAATCCTTTGGGGATGAATGCGTTCACCCTTGTAGGGTTATCTGAAGGAAAAGTTTGAGAAATCACTGAAAACATCTTTGTAACATAGCTTGATAAAATCCTTGGAGAAAAAGATTAAGTCTTCACTGGAATTTCTTAAAGGATTCATTAATTCATGAGTTTGGGAAATTTGCTCAAGGGATCATGTGGGGTAGCCCAAAAGGAATCGCTTGTTGAAATCTTTATGAAACTCTTTATCGAATTCTTTGGAATACATGTTACTGAGGAAATTGCGTCAGAAACACTTGGAGAAGTTCGGAGGAATTCCCGACCAATTGGTGTAGTAACTTTCGAAGCAAATATTGGAGGAATTTGTTTGGTGTTATCGCTAAGTATAGATGGAAACCATGGAAGAATATCTAAAAAAATTATTGGAAGAATTTCAGTAAAATTTCTTGGACGAATGTCTGTGAGAATTCTTGAAAGAATTCTTGCATTTTTTTATTAGAATTTTCATTCGGAAATTTCTTTTGGATCTTTTTAAGTAATTACTTTGGAAATCCGTGCAGCAATTCGTTTAGGAATACCTTTGAGTTTTGTTTGAAACTTTTTTGCTAATATTCGGGCTTTTGTAATTCTTTCCACTAGGAACTATTGCCTTGCGAAATTCATTCGGCAGGTACTTTTAAAATTCCTTAGTCAATTCGTTTGTAAATTGAGACTGCAATTTTAGAAAATTTCTCCGGTAGTTGTTCAGAAAATTCCCTTGGTAATTCCTCTTAAAATTCCATTTGATAGTTCCTTATGGAATTCCGTCTATTGTTACTTTTGAAATTCTATGAGATACACTATTGAGAATTAAACAAAAAAAAAAAAAAAAACAAACATTTACAATGGAACGGCCGAAGAAAATCTCAAAAGAATTGCCAAAGGAATTTCCAAAAATCTAAGTAAGTTCACAAACAATATCCTTAAATAAACGGAAAAATGTTTGAAGGAATACCAGTTGAATTAGGGTAATTTCTATGAGAATGCTTGAAAAAAATCTTCTCTCGAATTTTGAATTAAACCATGGTAGAATTCCTGAAGCGATCCCTGGAAAAAGCTCAAAAGTAATCCTCTAAAGAGCTCTTGGAGAAATTATTGAATAAATTAAGCAAGAGATGCTTTATCTGATTCATGCAACCTTCGCAGAGGTTCCTAACAAGACCTTTAAAGATATTCCAAAAGATTTTTTTCAAGAAATATTTAAGAAATCCTTGGAAAAAATCGTGTAAGAAATCTTGAAACGATTCCTGAAGAATTGGATTGGAAGATTGGATCTTCAACTTTCATTAATCACTTAAAATATGCTTCTAGACATTCTTAAAGAATTCTTGAAAAAAGTGGCAAAACAGTCTTAAGAGGAGTCCTTTGAGAAACTTCACAAGATAAAATCTAAAAAAATCTTGTGAAATCATTGATTGATTGATTTATCTTTATTTGAGAGACTTTCAGCCCTTGGCTGGTTCGTCTCCCTTGTGAAATCAGGTATCTGTTCCTTTAAGCATATACGCTCCTATTTTTATCTCACTGAAAATAAAGGAATGAAGCGCTTGTTTGTTAAAAGTGGCACAAATGATAACAAAAATAACATAATCAATCGGTGTCACAATCACTTTGTTATCGAGTAGGATGAATTTGGGATTGTAAGATTACACAGTGCAGCATTTTTTTTGTCTCAGCAGCAAACTTATGTGTCTCTGACAGATTTTGGGCCGCTGAATCCGAATCCGGGCTCAAATTTGCTCCAGCACGCCAAAATTTTGAGCTATACCTCAATTTATAGGGCAAAATATGCGATTTTGGGCTTTTTTGACTGCAAGCCATTAAGCATAGAAATATTTTTTTAGGCAATGCAAAATATTCCGTTTTACCAAATCAAATTTGATAGATTTAAGCATTTTATGTTAGTATGTAAACTTGCATGCAACTTTTGAAGGGTGACTTGTATGGGAAATATGGTACCTAACATAAATCTCTTAAAACTAGTAAATTCGATTTAGTAAAACGAAATATTTTGCATGAGTCGTTAATTTAGATGTTGATTGACCAATTTACGTTTCGATTGCTTAAAAAAAATTCCATGTTCAATGGCTTGCAGTAAAAAAGCCCAAAATCGCATGTTTTGCCCTGTTAATTAAGGTATAGCTCAAAATTGTGACGTGCTGGAGCAAATCTGAGGCCGGATTCGGATTCAGCGGCCCAAAATCTGTCGGAGACACATAAGTTTGCTCTTGAGACAGACCAAAAGTTTATTTTTGTAACGCTGTGTTTTTGGACTGAAGACTTGTTTTTGCATGTGGATCGATAATTTGATGTGACACGGGTAGGTAAAAAAAAGTGAACAGGTCTAATATCCATAATACATGGTTTTAGAACTTAAAATTTGGCTGTAGGTTTGGGCGTGGCACAATATCACTCACGAATCGTACCGCCACTTGTTCGCTTGCGATACGAATGTGGACGAATAAATGCATAATTTACAAATGTGGCTTCCAACCGTTTGCCGGAGTTTGATATAGTCACTGACAAACAAGTACATAAACTGAAGCATACACCGTTTGCTGCAGACTGGTTTCGAATGTGGAGGAAAATGCAAAGTGGAAATCAGGAACCCTGGTTTTAGGGGCATATCATGGTATCCAAGGAGGTTTGAAGGAGATTTCAGAGGCATTTTTGGCGGATTTCAGAAGCGTTACGGAGGCGTTTTCGAGGGCTTCGGAGGCTCTCAGATGCAATACAAGGGTCTAAGAGGGTTTTAGGGGGATTTTGAAGGCGTTTCAGGGAGTTTCAGGGAATTTTAAGCAAACTCAAGAGGCGCTATGGATGAGTTTTTGTGGGTTTCGGAGGGTCATAGCATTATCACTGATTCTAATGGAGGCTCGACTGTATCGTTTCAACTATCATTAAAAAAGGCTACGTAGTCTTGAAATTAGCAAGCGATGTTTATTACTTGCCCAACGTTTCGACACTGGGTTAGTGTCTTCCCTGAAGAAGAAACTTACCCCGTGTCGAAACGTTGGGCAAGTAATAAACATCGTTTGCTAATTTCAAGATTGCGTAGCCGTTTTTAATGATTATTACTGATTATGCTGAATTATACTACACTGCTACACTGCTTATGCTAGATTATCACAATTATTTTTTTGAAATGCCTCTGAAACGTCTTGAAACGCCCTTGAAACTCCCGTTAAAGGCTTCAACCGCCCCCTTCTCTAATTCCCTTAAATCCGCTTGAAACGTCCATTAAATTCCCTTAATATTGCTGAAATGCTCCTGAAATCCCTTCACTCCCACTAAATCGCCAACGAAACCTGACAGAACGTCCTTAAAAAGCTTCTTAAATCCCCTGAAACGCCCCTTATTTGGGCTCTTTGGGAGCGTTCTGGAAATTTCCTGGGCCACATCTTACATGCCCAGGATTAAGACCTGATTTCGCGAACAAGATTCCCTCATTAAAGTCCTGAATTCTTTTGTGGACAAAATTTCCTTTTTTCTTTGCCTTTTTTAACCTTCATCCAGCTAACGTATATTTTCCACCTTCGGAAAAGCACAAAAATGGTCAGAACTTATTTGTTTTTCGATAATTCCCAGTGGATTTTATTTTGAAAAAAAAAAGAAAGTTTTCCTGAAGAAACTCCCGGAGGAATTTCTGGGGGATTTCCTGGACAACTTCTTGAAGAAATTTCCGAAGCAATTCCTGGCGGATTACGGAAGGAATTCCCGGAAACATTCCCGGAGATATTCCTGGAGGAACTTCTAGAAAAATTCTCGGAGAAATGCAGCCTGGAGAATTCCTTAAAGAATTTCTGAAGAGAATCCCAGATCAATTCATGGAGTATTTGCCGGAGGATCTTATGGAGGTATTCCTGAGAACTCCTAGAGAAATTCCCAGAAGAATTCCTGAGGACATTACCGAAGGAATTCCTGAAGGAATATCCGCATGAGTTCCTGATGCGGTTCCTAGAGGAAATCCTGGAAAAATTTCCGGAAGAATTCCCGGACACATTTCCAGAGGAATTCTTAGAGAAATTCCCGGAGAAATTCCTGGAAAAATTCCCGGAAGAGTTCCTGTAGAAACTCCCGGAGACATTCCCGGAATAATAAACGGAGCAATATTGTGGGGTGACAAAATTTGTCTACGGGGGGTCAAAGACGGCGAATTACATAGCGAATTAATCACGAATCAAAGACTCAACTATCAGACAGTTTTTAGTTTGCTGAAGAACTTTGTTGAAGACGGCACCATTCTATCTTATCAGGATTCTGGGATATAGAAGTTTGAAGATTTTTGACCCTGGCGCCACCTAGCGGACGATTCTCGAACCAAAGGCGCCATTGCCAGATAGTTCTTAGCCTGCCGAACAACTTTGCTGAAAACGGCATGCTTGTACCTCGAGATAAACGTGTTTGAATTTTCCAGACACAATGCACCACCTAGCGGATAAATACCAAACCAAAGACTTTATTATCAGATAGCACTGAGCTTGCTGAAGAATTTTGCCGAAGACAGCATCATTCAATATTATCAGGTTTCTGAGATCAGAAGATTTGAACATTTTTGACACTGGCGCCACCTAGCGGCCGAATGGCGAACCAAAGTCGCCGTCGCCAGTTAGTTCTTAACCTGCTGAACAAATTCGCCGAAGACTTTTTACTTCTACCTAATCGGGATCTTGAGATATACGTTGCGCAAAGTATGTGGCCAATTTTGGTACCCTAAGACAATCCGGAATAACTCCGGAACCATGTGGACCAGGTACCCGTGTCCCCGGCATCTTACACTAGAAGAGTTTTTCGGGAAGTTGTGAAAATTCCATCAAAATCCATCGAAAAACAAAAAAGTTATGACCATTTTTGTGCTTTTCCGAAGGTGGAAAATGTACTTTGGCTGGATGAAGGTTAATTTGCACCCCTGCCAATGGCATAAAAAGAGGTTCCAGAGTGTAAGATATTCTATGTACGAATGTGGTAATAATGAATACTTTTGTTAGTTATCCAAATCTACTTCAGTTTTTAGGGTGCCAGTCCGGTCCATAACTCCGGAACCCCTTGGCTTCCCGAATAAAAAAGTAGAAAAACCGAACGTTTTATTGTAACAGCACTATTCAGAACCATATTTTTTACAATAGACACCACTGTAAAAATAAAAATACAAAAACAATAAGATGTAATGTAGACACCATACAGTGAACTGTGTATAGGACTTTTACAATATAGTATACGGGTTGTTAAGTATCGTAACAATACAAAAAAAATATTTTTCTCCATATATACATATTTGAAAAACCATACATTTTATTGTAAATGAATTGTTCTAAGTACTCATCATCGAGTGTGAGTGTGATGAAGCGCGGTAGTTAGTGAGTTGTTCTGGTCGTGATTCGATGAAGTTTTTCGACGTGCAAAACTCCCTCATGCTATAATTTTCTTCGCGATCGTGGCACACATCAACACTGCCGTTCTAGTTTTGCCAAATTTCAACCGATGTTTGCTGCTCGCCGCTGGTAAACGGAATTTTATTGTCGTGCAAAAGTACAACTGTTGCCCTCCATATCGATTCACATTGTTGTTGGTCCATTGCTACTGCGCTCACGTCTTCCATCCACTCACTTGGATGAGCTACAACAGGCAAACTCGTGCCGCTGCTATGGGTAAAGACGGTAAGGAGAAACCCACACTAGCTCTGCCTTTAGGTTCGAGTGGTGAGAACCAAAACAAAAAACGCTCACGAGATGATCTGGATCAGACGGATGATCAGGTAGAGGGTTTTGACGTTCTGCTCATGCGTATGAAGGAACTGATCGCAGAGGGAAATGCGCGGATTGAGCAGAAAATTGACGCCAATAATACTGCTCTCGTCAATGAAATCACTTCTTTGAGGATGGAAGTACATCAACTAAAAGCAGACTGTGCTCGGGACTTCAAGCAGATTTGTGAGGTCCAAACAAAAACGGAAATGGATGTGCGGAAGAATAGAGATGCTATCAACAGACTGGCTAAATCGGACGACCTAATCCTCACCGGTGTTCCTTACAGTGCCACGGAGAACACCAAAACTATCGTGAAGCTACTTTCTGCTGCTATTGGTTACTGTGAATCTGATTGCCCTTCAGTGTATACCAAACGGCTGGCTCGTGCTCCAATCGCAGCCGGTGCGTCACCGCCAATATTGCTACAGTTTGCTTTTCGTGCCTCCCGAGATGACTTCTTCTTTCGCTACCTATCGAAGAAAAGCTTGAATCTGAACCAGCTTGGATTTGATGTCGATAAAAGGGTGTATTTGAACGAGAACCTCACCGAGTCGGCGCGCAACATCAAAGGAATCGCGTTGAAGTTGAAGACTGGCGGCCGGATAAAGAACGTCTACTCCAAGGATGGTACTATCTATGTCAAACCGAATGATGGTGCTGCTGCTCAACCGATCTTTGAAGTTGGACAACTGACCGAGTATGGATACAGTCCAAAATAACCTTTCCTAGCAATTTCTTTTCCTACCTATTACGATCCATGATTCCTATCATCAATACATCCTATGATTCTTCCCCTCCTAGAAGTCAATAGCATAAACCTTTTCTACGGACGTTTTTTTATTTTTCCTACCAAGCATTTTCCATGACTCCTTTCCCATTACTTTTCCATGACTCCTGCCTTCCTAAAAGTTAACTGCTGCTGTCGCTGTTGCTGTTGGGAACTGCTGCTGTTGTTGAATTCGCTGCTGCTGGAGTTTGCCGTTGGAGTCTACTGCTGTCGGTTGCTGCGGTTTTTTGATGCTGCTGGTGTCATGATGTTGCCAATGATAATGCTACATTGTATCGAATAGCTTATAAACTTGTTTCATTGTATTCACGACCTATTGCCACTTTCTTAGTTAAATTTAATGGATTACTTGGAGTTTGTGTTTAGTTCGTTTGTTGATTTGTTGCTCTTTTCGTTCACAATTTCTGCTCACCTCAGTTGGCTCTTTCATTCACGATTGGACTTGTTGCTCGCCGATGATGCCGGATAGTCAATCAAGAAATGATGCACGTACAAATATAGGTATCACCGATATTCCACGAGTTGTCATGAATGTTGCTCTGCCCGACGATCTTATCAATTTATGTCACATCAATGCTCAAAGTTTGTGCGCTCGTCAACTAGAGAAACTTGATGAATTCAAATACTGTTTCGTCAACAGTAAATTAGATATTATTTGCATTTCAGAAACATGGCTGCAAGACAACATTCCTGACACTACCGTTGATGTCGAGGGTTATGCGATTCTGAGGAATGATCGAAGCTATAGCCGTGGTGGAGGTGTTTGTATCTACTACAAAAAAGGAATTAGTTGCAAACAAATTGCTGCTTCCGCGCCGGTGTTAGGCTTGGAAGATTCTAACCGCACTGAATATTTATTTGCTGAAATGTGTATCAACCAAGTTAAGTTTTTGTTGGGTGTAGTTTATTGTCCTCCAGGGGTTGATTGCTCACATGTACTAGAACAAAAATTTTCAGAATTATCTCTAAATTATTCTAATATGGTTCTAACAGGAGACTTTAATACCAACCTGATGAAGAGTTGCTCTCAAACAGTGCGCTTTACTGATGCTTTGGCCAATTACGGTATACATTGTGTTAACAACGAGCCTACTCATTTTTATAATGGGGGAAGTTCCCTGATTGATTTGATGTTAACAAACAGTTCTAATTTTATCCTTAACTTCAATCAAGTGTCAGCTCCAGTGTTCTCACAGCATGATATTATTTTTGCATCGCTTAACATAACTCGTACTCAATCGGAGCAATCGAAATCGTTCAGAGATTACAATCGGATTGATTATGCTCGTCTCAGAAACGCATTAGAGTTTCTTGATTGGTCGTTGCTTTATAGTATCAATGACTCTGATTTGGCACTTGATCTTTTCAATAATAAAATCAACGAACTTTACGATAATTTTGTTCCATTGCGCTTGCATAGACCAAGAGCAAATGCACCATGGATGACCAATGATATTGTAAAAGCTATGTTAGAAAGGGACGTAGCATATCGACAATGGATTCGCAGCAAAAACACAGCTGACCGAAATGAGTACAAGAGGTTGCGTAATAGAGTCACTTGCGTGATCTGTAAGGCTAAATCTGATTATCTCTCAACAAACTTAGAGTCATCACTGTCTAGCAAAGAATTGTGGAAGAAATTAAAAAAAATAAATGTTACAAATTCAAAAAGCGATGCAGAATTCTGTAATACTAGCGATGAAATAAATAATTACTTTGGCGGTAACTTTACTCGTGAATCAGAATTTCATTCAATACCACCGCTTAACGCATATGGTTTCAAATTCATTGCGTGTAGTGAGTTGGAAGTTTCATCAGCAATTTCCGCTGTTTCTTCAAACGCTGTTGGTTTAGATGGCGTGTCTCTAAGGTTTATTAAGATTATTTTACCTTATGTTATTACTCCAATTACTCACCTTTTTAACTTATTCATTACTACAGCCAAATTTCCTAGAGCGTGGAAAACTGCCAAAGTCTTACCAATTCGCAAAAAGTCGTCTGGAAATAGTTTGGATAACCTTCGACCGATCAGTATCCTATGCTCTCTTTCGAAAGCATTCGAAAAGATTTTGAAAGTTCAAATCCAAGATTATGTGAAACGATACGATCTTCTCAGTCCTTACCAGTCTGGATTTAGATCAGGGCGCAGTACAACATCCGCCTTACTAAAAGTACACGATGATATACATCAAACTATTGATAAGAAAGGTGTAGCATTCTTGCTTCTGATCGACTTCTCTAAAGCCTTCGACAGGGTCCCACATGTTAAACTTCTAAAAAAGCTCTCAACACAGTTCAATTTTCACCGGAATGCAGTAGAGTTGATAAAATCCTACTTGAACCAACGCATGCAAGTGGTGGAAGCAAATGATAATCTTTCGAAACCAATCTTTATTTTGTCAGGTGTACCTCAGGGTTCAGTTTTAGGCCCCCTGCTGTTCTCTCTGTTTATAAATGACCTTCCAACTGTGTTGAAATCATGCTTTATACATATGTTTGCTGATGACGTACAGCTTTACCTTTGTACTACAAGTAATGACCTTGGAAACATAGCGCTGTTGATAAATTCAGACCTCAAACGTGTTCAACAATGGTCCGAACATAATCTTCTACCCGTAAATTCTTCTAAAACAAAGGCTATGTTTATCTCTAGATTACAAACACGTCCATCTCTACCTGTTTTACTTATTAATGATGAAATTATCGAATATGTAGATAGAGCTACAAACTTAGGAATTATATTTCAAAATAATCTTGAATGGAACTTTCAAGTTAATTCACAATGCGGGAAAATATATGCTGGTCTTCGCCACTTGAAACTTACTGCTTCAATGCTTCCGGTTACTACCAAGTTAAAGTTGTTCAAGTCGCTAATATTACCTCATTTCGCATATGGTCTGGAATTGATTATAAATGTTACTGTTGCTAGTTATGATCGCCTTAGAGTTGCTCTGAACCACTGCGTACCATGGATTTATAATCTCAATAGATATGCAAGTGTAACGCATCTACAGCGCCATCTTTTAGGCTGCTCTTTCTATAACTATTTTAAACTACGCTGCTATACTTCTTTGTTTAGAATAATTCATCATGGACCTCAATACCTAGCTGATAAGCTGCAACCTTTTAGGAGCAATCGTGTAAGACATTATGTTCTATTGCATCACAACTCGTCACACTATGGCAATACCTTTTTTGTACGTGCCATCATTCTATGGAATCAGCTTCCTAACGAAATTAAAGTTTTGCGAGCTGCAGCAAGTTTTCGTCGTGAGTGTTTGAGCTGGCTCAATGAGGGGAATTGAAGTGAACGAGGCAACTAATCAACAAAGTAGAGTATAGTTTAAACTTGTTTTTTTTAATGTATATATTTAGAAATGAATTAGCTTGAGTATATGAAAGTGGTTGAACAACATTAAGATACCGATTGTAGTAATTTTATAAGGGTGAACCCTTACGCTACAAGTATTTGGCAAATAAATAAATAAATAAATAAATAAATACGTGGGTTTTCATATACCGTACATTGTATGGTACATATATGGTTTCAAACAATAAAATGAACCGTAGATATATTGTTTTTAATTGTAATTTCACTACTGGCTATACATTTAATCAAATGGTTTTGGAATGGTTCTTTTTTGTTATGTTGTATTGTTTTACATTCCATATCCTTTTATAATATCTTGTCATTTTCCTCCTGTTAATGGCATCTTAGGCTTTCTAGCCAAACTTACCTGAAAATAATGTGAAGTAGAACTATCTTTGATAGTGAGGATTAGAACCTATCAAGTTCAACATTATTAGAATGCGCTTTGGTAATTCTCCAAAGTGTCTTGAACAACCCTTCATGTTTAGGATCGCCCCGTCTGAGTAGTCTCTAATTGCATTAACAGTTGAAGCTTAGGCTCCCATGCTCAGTGTTTTATTTTGCCGATATCGTGCGCTTTTTTAATAACTTTTCATTGTGAAAAATTAGCTTAAGATAAAATTCACGAATAAAAAAAAAAAAAATAACTTTTCAACCGATATGCGATATAGTTTCTTCTGAGAAGTTTGTACATAAGACAAAGCGCATCTTTTGACATGAAGAGCTGGATGATCAGTATACCTATAAGTGAGATAAAAACAATAATTTCTCAAAAAATGCAGATAGACGTCTGATGTCTTTGGCAAACTTGTGCAAAATGCAATTTTGAACAACTTTGTCAAAGACGTCATAATGCTAAATTACATACTTTACGAGAAATCATATATTTCACCATAACTTTTTAACGGGACTTTTTACATTTTTTTGCGTTTTATACAAAATTGTTTGGAATGTAAAAATACATTTTTTGCTGAATGTCAAAAAACTCTAGCTTTTGAAATAACAAAGTTATTCACAAATTTATTATTTTTATAGGGTAACTTTGAAATCGTCTAACTTCTTTCGGCGCAAATGGCGCAGAGAACCGTTTCGAATAATGAAGCAACTATGTGCTAATCGTTATTGC
The DNA here is from genome assembly GCF_035046485.1 of Aedes albopictus. NCBI lineage: Eukaryota > Metazoa > Arthropoda > Insecta > Diptera > Culicidae > Aedes > Aedes albopictus. The sequence goes on along the minus strand of NC_085137.1, from coordinate 51,811,695 downwards.
AATATTGAGCTTAATCGTTATTGCAATATTGAGGCTCCAGTTTGACTAATGTTTGAAATGCATAACAACTCATGAGGAAACCGTCAAGTTCAACTCAAATATAAGTTAGGTTAAACAGCAAACCCGCAGACGAACCTATATTAGAAGTCATTTCAGTGTCCCGTCCATATGTTAAAGATGGCTCTTCGTCAAAGATAAATTTCGTCAATCGCATTTGATGGAAGATGGCAAATTCACATGAGAGAAGGATAGAAAACTCTCCTAAATGCAAATACAGAAAGAATAGTATTGGACTCATCCACTGATTTACAATAATCTGACCTGTGTCTTTCCGGGTTGACCTACTTTCGTATTCCTCTCATCACACTCTATATACCTTGCCCGCCATATCTCTTGGATCTGCAGTCCTTAGAACACCTGGTTTACCACTTATTTAAACATTTGATTGATTTTGAATTGTTTCAACTCATTCACTTTTTTCTCTTTCCTTTCCTTAAATCTTAAATTGAATAAAACATTAAAAATGCACGAAAAATAATATTTCGGAAAAATGAATGGTTCACGCGTATGATAAACAGTATAATATATTGTTACATAAAGATCGGATGTAAATGTATAGTAGCTACAATGTACAAAGGTTTTAGCGAATCATTCAATTACAATACACTTTATTGTAGCTGATACACTGTATGGTACAGGAATGATTTTCACCTAATACCTTATGGTTAGTTTTAATCCGGGTTATCGTTACTATTTTCTACAGACAACACGTGCTAAACTCCTCAGAATCGATTAAAGGGAAGTATTTAATTGGAGAGTAACTTTTTTGTACATAGACGCACATATAGACATCATCTGAATTCTGCAAAAGAATGCCGTTTGTCCACCACCCTGATGTTCAGCCTGAAAAACAGTTTGAGACGAGACCCTACCATATAAAGTTTTGTTGTTTGCAACACCGACCACCGATCTAATCTCGTTTACATTTGTTTGTCCAGAAAATTGTACTTTGCCAAACTCAATAACCAACTGCCGTCATTCACGAGGATTCTCTGGTAATTAATTCTAAATTTTCCGTTTTCCCTCCTCTCGTTTATTTCTCAGTGCTCAACTTTTTCCCGGTCCCGGTGGATGACGAGTGTCTCTCGGAGGACGGACTGCGGACCGGTCAGTGTTTGAACACGTACGAATGCCGCATCCAGGGTGGCTCAGCGCGGGGCCAATGTGCGCTCGGTTTCGGCGTTTGCTGCGTCTGTAAGGCTTAATTTCAGTTTTGTTCCCTCGAGGTGTTTTGGGCGGAAATTTAGCGTTTATTTATTCATTTTATTGCCAAACTTTGCAGAAGCTAATTTGCCTTTAAATATTTCCGTTTTTGTTTGTTTTTGTTCACACGATTTCAGTCACCGCCACGTGCGACCAGGAGATGGCCAACAACATTACGTACTTTGTGTCCCCGAGCTTCCCGGCGTTGGTACCGAGGGATATGTCACTGTGCAAGCTGAAGATCAAGCTAATGAGCGAGGAAATCACCCAACTCAAATTCGATTTCATCCATTTTGCATTGGTAATTGAGCGTAATTAGATTCATTGCCGTTAACCTGTTGAACGGATGCTGTGACCATTTGTGTGTGGGTCATTCCATGCCAAATGGAACATGGAACATTTGGACATAATAAGTATCATTTTTGAGTATACCTCATCAAGCACAATAGATGTTAGACATAATGGATGTTAGGTGTAGCGAGCGGTTAAATGATTGACAAGTTATGCCTATCGCCCAGTAATCCTGACGTCCGCTATGCCGGTCGTCGATTATGCCTAACGTATTTATGCCCAACTTTACGCATCTGTCATATTTTCATGGAGTTGTTAAACCTTGTGTTAAACTAATAGGTACCTACTGGTGATTGATACATACAAAACGATTTGTCGATACAACGTGGAACAACCCGTCCGTATTTATCTGTTTGTTTGCTTTCATTCCGCAGGGACAACCCAATCGACGGACAGGAATATGCGAAGGGGATGTGTTCAAACTAATTGGCGGAGTGTTACCGTTTGACCTGTGCGGTCAAAACAGTGGACAACATTTGTACTACGACCTGAACCCGAAGCGGCGGGACGACGAGGAGATTGAACTGCTGATGAACTTTTCGCCGCGGTCCTTCACACAGCGACTGTGGGAAATCAAGATTACACAGATACCGTTCAGCCAGCGGGCTCCGAGTGGATGCATGCAGTATTATACGGGACTGGAAGGGGTCATACAGACGTTCAATTTTGCCGAAAACGGAAGGCATTTGGCGAACCACAACTATCGAGCGTGCATTCGACAGGAGAAAGGCATGTGTTCAGTTGCTTATGAGCCGTGTGATGATCAATCTTTCAGGATTGGGAATCCTTTATCGGATGGGGGAGGGAGCGGTTCTCCGGGTGGCGGTTTTCCCGGGGGATCGTCAGGTGGGCCTGGAGGCTCAGCTGGACCAGGCGGAAGCATTGGTGGTCCGGGTGGAACAGGAACGTTTTCGGATCCGGCATTGGCAAGTGATCCACTTGCACCGGCTGCTGACATTCCGGTAGTGGACGATTTAGTTCCCGCGGCGGATGGCGAGGGCAGTCCAGGATTGCTCGATTCACCGGCAGATGACGCCGTAGCGGCAGACGATCCAGTGGCCGCAGATGAGCCGGCAGCAGATGAACCGGCTGCTGACCCGCCTGAAGCTGACGAGCCACAAGCAGATGACCCTGATGCTGCCGACGAGGGCTCTGGAGGGGGTGGAGGTGGCTTTTTCGATAGCTTCTTCCCGTCGTTCTTTTCGCGGAGTATTTTCGATTCGTATCGAAGCTTCGATGGATCTCATCGGCAAGGCCGACAGTTTGGCGGTTATTCGCGGCAGTTTATCTCCAACTGTCGGGACCGCATTACGCTTCCCTGTATAGTGGAAGATTTCATCGGCGCCGGGATGGGCGATTTGCCCAGCTGCATTCCGGTGCATTGCGGGAACTCTCTATGTCCTTTGGGGGTTTCTCCATGCCGGGTGGAAACGTCGGTGACCCCGTTCGGGTTGGGGATTCACTTTGGTGAAGGAATGGACAAAGGGAGTCCAGAGGATAACATCGGAGCTTGTTTGAGGTATAATCAGCTACCGTGTGCAGGGTAACCGGGGTTTAGCAATAGTATGTGAGAGTGTGTGCGTTTGTATTTATTAGCTGTGAGCGCTTGCCAGTAAATGAAAAATTGTAAAAATTAGTGTGAAGCTTGCCTTTAATAACATCCGAAACATTCCCAGTAAATATAGAAGCGTACGAATGGCTTCATATTAAATCAAACCACCAATTCGCCGTCATAAATTCGAGCGAGTTTTGTGCTACTTGATTTGAATACTGCAACGTTTCATCGCGCTGTGATTTATAATCGACGATAGCCTGTTATGGTATTGTCACGGTCGCCATGTTATGACTTGTCATTATTTATGAAAATATAACATACTTGTTCATATACGTGATTATACTTGCTCAAATAGGATAATTTGGACCTTCTTCATTTGTATGGTTAGTTATGGCCTTGGATATATCGAAACGATGGACTATCTTTGTTTACGTATTAGATGATCAAATCTGCTATTTTGTAAGTGTTTTTTTGTAAGTCAAAAGCACCTAATTTTCTGCAGCACATATATGACGAAATCCAAAGATGGTCGTCACAATGGCAGCCTTGCAAATACGCAAACATAACACAGAGCTTGAAAAAAAAACTCTACTTGTTGCTTTCTCACTTTACCAGAGATGCATTTCAAAGTGGTCTGTTCAAAAGTGGTCTGTTGATCAAGGTCTCTCGGAGATTTTTACAAGATTTTCGTGACATCGTTGGAAGTGAAATATCTGCGGAGCTAACGAAAATGAAGGCAAAGTCTGAATGATTGGATGGTCAGATCTTGAGGCTTTTGGTCCATTTTTCATTCTCTAAACATATTATTGGGCTTATTAGATCGAGCTACTCGTGGGTCGTGACATTCAAAAATGAGCTTAAATACCTAAAAACCAAAAATCAAATACAGTTAGCAGCGGTATTTGTGAGATAAACCCTTTCACGACAGGTGAGTTAGTTGAGTCTCTTCTAAAGAGAGCAGAGGCAGAAGAACGTAGAGAATACCATTTTCTTTCCCACTAGTGCGTCTGGAGAGGTCATTGATAGAGCGTACATAGTTGTTAAGAACCATAAATGAAAACAGGAATGTGCTTTCTGTGGTTGAGGTAGTTGCGCAGCAGCTTTTGGCTTTGCGTCATCGAAATCTAAAATTAGCAAGGATCTTAAGCAGGGCTTGTTATACAGAGCCGATGAAGCTGAAAAGGCCAAAGTCTACCCAGACTGAGATTTTCGCCTTCTCAGGCAACCCGAAGAGTGTACCAGATACGATCGCTTACGACAAGATCAGAAAATAAGTAGTAGGGGTAGTGACGAGGTGAACCCCGTTGCAAGAAGTGGGAGGCAGCTGCGCGCCAAATGTCAGCGTGGGGAACTTCATTATGTCCACGACCAGTTTGTTGGGATAGGTCATGTGCGAAGCGTAGAGATAGCTCTGTACAAAGGAGGTGGCTGCGCAGCAGCTTGCCTCCATCATTGGCTTTGCGCCCTTGAGAAGTCTAACATCAGTAAAGGCCTCAAACTTCGGAAGTCTACGATGGCGGTCAAGCAGTACCAGGATAAACTCATGACAACTGCGGCAGAACCGTGAAGTTAGTCTACACAGACGAATGCCTTTTCAATGCCAGCAATCGCAGAGCGTGTGAGGCAGCCGTCAACTGTGGAGTAACCAGGCGGAGCTCGCAAGTCTAGAAGTTTATTAACCCCGAAAGTCGGCGATAATGCCAGTGGAAAGCTGGGAAGGATGGGCCCAGAGACCATTGATAGGTCCTCAGTCACCGCATGTTGGGGCGGGCCATTTGGAGGACACCCTCTGGACCCTAGTGGATAGAAAAAAGAAGAAGAAGAAGAAGAATTCGGAGGGTCAGAATTGTACGGTCCTGGTCGAAAAATGGGTAGGAGGACAAGTGCCAAGCGCGGGAAGGATGATGTGTTGGAGCTGACGTACGCAGTATTTGACGTACTCGTACAGGCGAAATGATCTTCGAGCTCAAGCGCAACAAAGAGCACAAGGGAGCCTTGCTGATAGTGTCGAGGTTACAGGGTGCGGCTGGAAAAAATACGAAAAGTTCAAGACACTATTACACGCTAAATATTATAGCACTGCAAAATAAAAATAAACATACACTCTGTTCCATAACTATAGATCCATCTAATATATATTTGCTATTTATTCAAAGTGCAACTGATTATTTCATGCTCTATGCCATTATGATTACCCATGTGCCTTACATATACTACCATGTAATTCTATTCATGCACATGTGTGTATACAGATAAATTTAGAAAAACTGAAAGCCCTTTGTTTCATGACTATAGATCCAATACATGTAAGTCATTCGTTGTGCCTAATCAACGCGTTGTTTTAGGTTCTGTGCTCAGGTTTATTTCGGCGTTTGATGTATTGTAACGTGTAAACTTCAGTTTATAATATGCCGTGTGCAAAATATATATCTGAAGTTGAAATAAGAAAGATTTTGACACATCAATACAAGTGTTTAACAGTTTGTGAAATTTCTCGTCGTGTATGCAGATTTCATCGTGCCGTTGTAATTTTCTTTTAAGATTCAATTCAACACGTGGAAGCTGTCTAATCACACAAAACGAAATACGGATGGAAATCAACTCACTAAAAAGTTTGAACCAGTTAAAGAAAGAACTAGGTAGCACTAGACGTCTCACGTTTGACAATTTATAGAGTCCTGAAAGAATGTTCACATGACCAACGTGAAAAAATAGAATGAGCTCCACAACTTTTGAGCCATCATAAGGATTCGTGCTCAAATTTTGATTGCGATAACATGCGTTGGGATTGGAGTAAAGTAGGTACTACAGTTGACACCACATCCTGATGTTCTACAGGTAAATATCATCGTGTACCGACTTTTCAAACCCTTTATACAGAATACTCTCTTCGAATGAGTGTACTTCAAAAGAAGTTCAGCTTGTATCGGCCGAATGGCTTTTTTTCGTATTGGAGAGATTTACGAAAATAACCACGTTACTTCTTAAGGAATCTCTCGGGGATGGCGGCATAATAGTATGGAGAGGGTTCTGTCGACTCGAATGGACGGGCATTCAGGGATGTGCCGAGCTTCTGAACCTGAAAAATATATACTATCGTTTCTTGCAGCAACGCCGTTAAACAAATTAGACAACGTTTCATCAAGATCGTGAATACACTTGTGCACACGGCTCAAGCAACTATGGCTTAGTTTCGTGAAAAGCTTATTCAGATTAATGAATGGTCTTAATTAATTGAATTAAAGTTAATTGAAAGTATCCTGAATAGGCTGTTTGAGCTTATTAAAAACAAAAGAGAGACTACTCATTATTGATATGTTGAATGTTTTGTGTCGCTTGAATTAACTAGAATGAATTCTCGCTTGGATCTATTGCTATGAAACAAGGGAATTTATATGAGATTATTTATCAGATTCAGAGAACACATGTAATATCGAATTATTATTTTCTCATGTCTACTCTAAATAATGAATTAAACAGGAGAACAATATGATTCGAATTCATTCTACATATCTGAGTATCCAGAAATATTGTTTGGATCTATAGTTATGAAACACAGTGTATTTGATGTTAACATGTGATAATGTAAGCCTAATATGCGGGTATCAATAAACTGCGCGCCCAATGGTCATTAAACAAAATGACTATAACAGTAAAAAAAATAGCTTAAATTCGATGAACAACTAGACCACACTGATCCAGAGCTTTGTAGTTTCACATACTAGATGAAATAAGTGCATATATTTAATGATATTGTAGAGAAAATTGAAAATTTAATTTTATCAGATACGAAATTTAGCGACCTGTGTACTTTTCTGCGTACTTCAGCGTACTTCAGCGGATGCAACTCAGAAGATGAAAGTGAAGTTCACTGACGCGGAAGAGCACGGCACTGTGGCAATAGTTCGAGGTACAGGTGGCCACCACGGACGCTCAAAAATCCATTAAAAGCTCAAGATAGGCTGGTGGATATGTCCACTGTACTGGTCATAAACTAGCCACTTTAGGCTTGCTACAGGGGTCTTGAACCGAAACACAAGTCTGCACTGACTGCAAAGACCCTGCAGGGTCTGTAGGCTTTGCAGGCGATGTGGAGATGAAGATCATAAGGCGCAAGGTAGCACAACGCGAAACCCTTATGCTTCATTTATTCCGCATGCAACCGACACTAGACCCAAGGTGCCCGGCCTTCAAGAGATTCTCAGTTGACAAGTCACATTGCACGTAATGCAGCGATTTCTGAACTACTAAGATGCAGCCCAGCAACTGATGTGTCAGGCAGTCGCTGAGTAGGGGACGGATATTGCCATCATAGTGGACTCATTCTGAGCACCCGTCGGCAACGATAACTAGGCCACCGTTGAGTCCAAAATGGCGGCGATAATTAGAATGGGTAAATACTCAGTCCAGAAGTTGGTGTTTACATCCCCCGAGGGAGTCGTGGTCGCCAAAGCCAACGGAGTCTTCTTTTGTAGTTGCAATGGGCCTCCACGGTGATCGATCGAGCAGTTCGTGTAAATCCTGTGCTGTATAATCATAGTCTTTTAATATTATAATGGCCATGATAATAGCTGAGCTGACAGGGCGAAAACCGATGGTAATAGCGGGTGAATTCAATTCCTGGGCCATGGAATGGGGAAGCTGTTTCACGAACCAGCGGGGTCAGATTCTGCTACAGACATTGGCCATGCTCGATCTGACTAATGTCGATACTAAAAAATGTCTTTTGTTGGAAAGGAGAGAAGTCGATTATCGTTGTTACTTTTTATAGTCCTGGCCTAACAAGTAGTTAAGACACTCACAGCGACCATCTGACGATTCGCTACAGAATCGACTTCAATAACAGCAAGTATGGGACGGGAGAAGATGTATCTTGATCAATGCCAAACCCTCGTAGATGGAAGGCATCATACTTCAACGACAAGATATTCAAGAAGGCGCTCTGCTATGAACGATACTTATTCGGTCTAAACGGTGACCAGTTGGTAGCGGTCACCATGCCTAGGCAAGTTTACCCTAGGAATGGGGGACCACCGGCGTACTGGTGGACTCAAGCTACTGGAAACTTACACCGTGTCTACCTAGGCGACGGATGCAGCGAACAGGGAAGGTTCATCGATAAGGAACTTACAGTTGCGTTATGTATCATCACCGGTGTGATGCTTATCAGCAATTTTATCGGGATGGATGTAGTGCTTCGAAATGCGTGATGCAAGGGGCATAATAGGTCTACCAGGTTGGCCTCAATGGTTGGTTCAGAGGGTAGATAGTTGGGTCAATAGGAGCCATGAAAAATTAACATACCACCTGACTCAGGTCCTTTCAGGCCATGGTTGCTTTAGACAGTATCTAATTTCGATCATGTGGATTGTCCCGACTCCGGACAATCTTGTTCTGCTGAGTTTCGCTGTAATGCCGTTTTATCAGCTATATTCTACATCATCTTGGAACTGTAGAGGAGGTATCTCATGCACTCGAACTAGTGCAGGGGATAAACAAGAGGTGGTCTAAGGGTTCAGAGTCGCTGCGGTCGGACATCCTATTAGAGTCGCTGTCTTCGGGTCGGATCCGAGCCCGTGTATGGTAAGGTGTCCACGAAAGGTCCAGGGCAGTTGGAGGCCTCATGTCAGAAAGTCCTTCTGTGTTCTATCTGATACAGGAGTGGTAAGGCCACCTGTTAAACTGGCAGCGCCAGCGCATGACCTCCCAACTAACAATCACTCATTTTACAAGCGCCTTTACGACGAATTGATTCAGCATGATGCTGAATGACATTTGGATAATTTTCAGGCACAACCCTTGTTCGGGTTTTGTTCACACAAATTTGGAGAAACTATAAAGCATAGTGTTGTGGACCAACTGCACTGTTTGTTGTTAAATTGTTTTACAACTATATAGTAAAGCTGTTATTCAGCTTTAGCAAAAATGATTAAATATTTATAAAATGAAAAAAAATTCAATTTCCACGAGAATTTACGATTGGAACTTAATGCTGTGAACAAATATTGTGAAATAATAACTACCCATAAATTTACCTATATGTAGATTCGAACTCAAGATCCGTCGATTGCCAGCCGCATGCCTTCCTATCTGCGCCATCCTAGAAATGATGAATTGCAGCGCTCAAATCAAAACATAAACTTCCCGTGGTTTAATAATGATCAGACTTCGACTCCCGTTCAGCAGTGGTGAATTAGCAACGACTGAACAACAGATTAATTCAGCTGTTGGTCAGTAAAAAACACGTGTTTCTCATCATGTACTCTGAGTCGAAGTATGAAACAACAAAAGCGCTTATTTGACTTGTGAAAAACACATTATACAGATACATGTCCTAATTTTTATATGAACATAACAAGAAGCAGAAAAAAGTCTTGTTAAACTATGTTGTAAAGGAATTACTGCGAATTGAATAAAAATCTTATTAAACGCTTGAAAAATGTTTTAAATTATCATTGTTAATACTAATACGAAAAGTTGAACATTGGCTACTTTTGCAATTGAAATAGCATTTGTACAGTAATGTGGCCAGCATAATTTTAGTTCAGCTATAATTACTATTATAAAGCAACAATTCAGCATGCATGTTTGTTTGCGGCTGGCGATTGTTAGTTGGGCTTGGTGTCCTCCTAAGCATGCCATGATGTTCATTGCTGCAAAGCTGCGCAGCTAACCTCGAGGGTGCGAAATGCTCTAGCAGTACTCCGAAACAATACCTAGAGAATAAAAAAAAACAGGGGCTACATCGAGCTCGCCTTTGTCTGGTAAGGCTGCCCGGAGACTTTGTGCGTATGTTGGGACGACATCCGGTTGCTTCAGTCGCTCTGAGTTATACCGTTATGGTGGCCGGTATCTGACAATGTTGATAAAGGAGAGTTTCGGTGAAATTTGACCATCACTAGCTAGTGATCAGAGTCGATATTGACGCAGATTTATGTACATTCGCTGATTTTTATGTCCATGCTAGTGGCAGTGATCTTCGTGCAATTGGAATCAGGTTATGGATAACGTAGTTAGGATAAAAGCGATACGGTGTACCAAATAATGTAAGCCAAGACGATAAATCGAATGTGCCACAGGTCTAACAGATGCTATGACGGGCGTTTAATGCGTCACGAACTTCACACTGCACGTTAGCGATTGTCGACTGGAAGGCCAGCCCGTTTAGCTAGATCAATACAAACCTTCATGATTTTGTCATGCAACAATTCAAGGCTAATTAACGACACATATTTGCATACACTGAAAAAAAATTGGTTGTGGAAACTGCCGATTCCACAGTAAAATTAATAACCGTTCCTATGATTCTCAACCGACAGCAAAATCTGTTAAGGTTACTGAAATATGTATGCATTGTAGTAAATTCAACTGAAAGGGCAGTCGCCTCAACAACAAAACATTGTCAATTTTTCCTGGACACATATTTAACAACACAGTATGGTTAAAAATACAATGCTCAGTTGTTAAATTAAGATTATTTTTGGTAATGTTAACTGCACTGCTAGTTAAGTTGACAGTGTTTTAGCGGAATTAACTGGAAATTGCTGTCGGTTGAGAATCATAGGTACGGTTAGTAATTTTACTATGGAATCGGTAGTTTCCACAACAAAATTTATTTCAGTGTAGTTGGCGTAAGCACCACTGTTGTTTTCAACACACTTTTGAAATTTTAACAATGAATGATGGAAATAAAAAAAAGAATTTCACGTCTACATCTAGCTAGTGATTAGATTTTGCTCTATTGAATAAAATTGGCCACAATTATGCACATGCGATAGATATTAGCTTGTGAATGCTGGGTGAACAGCTGACATTGCCAACGGTGGTTACGACGACTATGCGACTATGCGAAATTGGTCAATTAACATCTAAATTAACGACTCATGCGAAATCTATCGTTTTACCAAACCAAATTTGCAAGTAAACTACACTTTTGGAGGGTACTTTGTATGGGGAATATAGTACCTAACATAAATCGATTAAAATTATCAAATTCAAACATGTCAGCAAATTGCCATTAAATGGCTCAAGAAACGGCTAAAATATAAACGACTCATAAGAAAGTGATCATTCTACATAAATAATTCCAAAAGTGCCAGTGAAGAAACAGGGGTGTAAGCAGTCATAAATTACAAAAGTTCCATAAACAAATAAAAAAATGCAAAAATAAATCAAAAGTTTCCATAAATAATTGATTTTCGAGCAATTATAAAAGTCAAAAATGCAATGAATAAATCAACTGTTGCAATAAAAAAAGCAATTTTTCCCACCGAATAGCTTCGAATTTTCCATAAATAATTCCGATTTTTCCATAATAAATTAGAAAATTCACAATAAAAAATATCTAAAAAGCAATAAATAATTTGAAGAGTGCAATAAATTAAAAAATAAATTATCAATAAATGTTAAAAAACGAGCAATAAACGTAAATGCATTTTGAGCCAAAAAAATATATCGACCATGCGGCGAAGCCGCATAGAGGATTGAGGATTTCCGATATCCGATGCACCGCAACTGCATCGTTTCGATTCTAGGCAAACCACAGATCCAAGAATTTGCCCGGTATAATGCAAACATAGATGTTATCCTTTTTTTAGGTCCGACGAGCGATAGCGAGTTCGGACAGCAAGCGATTGCTCGGTAAATTGCAATCATAGTTAGGCAGGCTTTTCAGTCGTTACAGTCATATCTCGCGCTCAGTATCATACGGGCGTATCTACAATGATCGATTTCTCTTCATCGATTTTCTCTTTGGTTAATAACTTGGCCGGCAAAACATTTTTGGTTCTTTTTGTTGCTTTAGATGCTAGTCCTAGTCGTCCTTCACCGAAATACACCGATAGATCATCCGACTATTGGTCGTAGTTTCCGGAATAATCCGAAGAGAAAATCGATGAAGAGAAATCGATCATTGTAGATACGCCTGTATGATACTAAACGCGAGATATATGTGCGATTCAGCTTTTCACTGCCTCATACTTTCCTGCATTTGTTTTTCATGGGTAATTTAGTCATTTTTTATTGCATTTTTTGAATTTTTTATTGCTTTTTCGATTTTTTTTTATTGTGAGTTTTCTAATTTATTATGGAAAAATCGGATTTATTTATGGAAAATTCGAAGTTATTTGGTGGGAAAAATGGCTTTTTTTATTGCAACAGTTGATTTATTCATTGCATTTTTGACTTTTTTAATTGCTCGAAAATCAATTATTTATGGAAACTTTTGATTTATTTATGCATTTTTTTATTTGTTTATGGAACTTTTGTAAGTTATTACTGCTTACACCCCTGTTTCTTCACTGGGACTTTTCGAATTATTTATGGCAAATTTTGTATTTATTATGGAATGTTCAATTGTCTGCCCTTAAGAAACCGTAAGTGACTCGAAGCAGTCGGGCAAAGTTGTTTTTTAAATGATGATTTCTATTCCAGAATCTAGGTTAAATAAGAACGACATTTTTTACAACAACCGTGTACGTTGGATATGTGTCAACTAGGGACTTTCGGATACAATGAATGATGAATTAGCTCTCGAAAGCACTTCAACTAGCTTATCGATAGTTTGTCGCAGGTGGCCATGAGCGTTTTTATTCATTCATTACCAGATAAAGAAAGACCATGTTCATCAAAGTTTTCCGTTAAGTACTAATTCCTTGATTGGTGCTGTTCACTCAGATTGTTAGGTATGCAACGTAAAATTCAGCTTCAGTTGACTGACACAAATTAAAAAGTAGTAGCAGCTAATGCGGGCTTTGGCTTAAATCGTGTACTAGTTATCGATTTTATCCTACGCTTAGCGGTTAAGGTTTAAATATAATTCTTTCGTAACCGGCTTGTTAAAATTTCTCTGTTGATAACGCAGTGTGATAGTTTCTCTGTGAGTGAAATGCGGCGATTAACACAACTGTTCGATCTGATCGTATTCGTTATTCGATTTCTTCGTTAAATTCCTCGATTCCAGTGCAAACTTCGTTAGGTAACTCTACTTGTATCACATTTGATGCTTCTTGTCCTTCGTTTGAAAATGACTTTGATTAAAATGGGTTTGAACTGACTAGATAAAACTAAAATATTTCTATTGTTTGTATGAGATGCTTTCCCTAGTGATGGTGGAAAGCTGTTTCATTGGAAATCTTACCTCGTCGTCTAAGATTGATACATAAGTCGTTTTGAATCTGAAGTTTGTATGCACGTTCGGTTTTGGTCCATGTAGCCTGATCTAAACAAAGCATGGTAAAGAATGCGTGAAATTTGTCTGACCCGTAGCATTAGTAGTTGTTTTACGGAAATATTCGCTTTTCGTTTTTACTTGGTAAAAGTGGGAAACCTGTGGAATGAAGTTATACTTTCTCAACTAATATGATCATCAGTTTGGTTTGTACTGTAAAAAGCGAGTTTCTAGGTGAAAGTCATCCCCTACCGATTATGTCTTTCTTCCGATGCAGTTCAATCAATATGGACCAAAATGTTACGTTCTAATTGAGCGATCATAAGAATAATTGTTTAGTTCCTCTTTTATCTTAAGCAAGAATTGAAAGTTAAAGCGTTTCCTCACTGCAACTGCCCTCATTGCGCTTAAAAGGACAAAACTCCACCAAGAATGAGTAGTAAATTTCTTAGAATACATCTGCATAACTATTTGACTATAAATGCTGCGAGATTGCTGAAATATGTACAGATTCCGGTTGTTCTCTAGATATTTACATAAAGCTAGCTACATGTATCTCTGTCGAATGTACAAAGTTAAGCTTCGAAAAAGTGCACCCATCCGCAGGAGAATCCGTTTCAGGGAGCGAACCAACTTTCCGAGGCTCTTGGCCTGGCTTCATTTGGTGTTGTTTTCATTTTCGGTTTTGCCGGTAACGGTGCTGGCGTTACCATTTGCATTCATGGTACTGTTGTTGTTATTGTTATTATTGAACTTTCCGATGCTGGCATCTCGGGGGATCAGCGTCGTCGTCGGTTTGGTGCTCATCGGCGCAGGTGGCGCCACTGGGTTACTCAGGGTGTTGATCACCGGAGGTCGCACCTCGAACGTTGGCTTGCACATGGCCAGTGCTGGGTTGGTGTGAAGGCCCACGTTTTTGGGGCACATGGCGACGATACTGGCACCGATTGGACCTGATGAAGAGAATGGAATGGCTGAATTAGATTTTTTGCGGTAGTACTCAGAACCATCGACCATTGAGAAATACAGTAAAGGGGAGTTCGAACTACACGATGAATTCGACTGTGACCATGCAGTGTGAGATGGTGCTTCGCTACAGTTCTACTGTGATGTTCCATGTTGCGTACAGTCCAACTGTTCTGATATACGACATCAATTCGACAATCAATCTGCTCTGCTGGAAATGGCATTGACACTAACCTACATGAGTATTGTTAGAGAAATAGAAAGTTGATGAGCCAAACTGTGGTGTCATTTGAAGTTCTACGACATTCAACATTTAGATACATTTGGATCTTATTATAATTACATGCTACGTCACTTTGCTGAGATGGGCCGAACATCGAAGGGTACTGAACGTCGAATAGCTATAAAAATGTATGGGCTGCCCAACGTACGGCCCGCGAGGACATTTTGTGCGGCCCGTGGCACAAATAAAGAAAAATAATAGGCAAAGATCTGTAAAAGTTCTGAAAACCTCATGGAAGTTCAAAAAAATAGGTCTAAATCCGTGAAGACCTATGAAAGTATTATTACGTTTGTAAAAGTTCACGAAGACTGAAGTACATCAATTCAAACGTCCATAAATGTCTAAGGTCCGCAAGGATGCGAGATGATAGAGTCACTATTGCGAATCTTTTCTGAAATCCGCATACTGGCCAACAACTTGTGCGCGGACAGCCCATGCGCCGGGTTGTGCGCCATACAAAATGTAAATAAACAAATGTCAAAATGGTTCTCGCCAAGAGCTCTATCTCTCTTAGGGTTCGGATCAATTTTTTGTCTAAAACATTAAACTTCCTTATGTTTGGAAATAATGTACGGCAATGATATTATTGGCGGTAACAACGCTTTTACTTCATTTAATCAGTGATTAATAGTGGTTTGGTCAGTGAAAAACTTGGCGCATAGGCAATCGGCGCGCAAATTGTGCGCTGGTGTGTGGATTTGAGTTAATCGTCGCAAAGTGCCCAACACACATTATACCCTGGCGCGCAACCTAGAGGTCGGAGAGAAACTTGTCGAAATGCTAAAAATTCTTGAGAAGCTCAATAAAGGATTGTTTAGATTATCAACGAAGCTGCGACGATCCATAATAGTGGTCTGGATGGTTCAATCGCCGCGAATTGATGTGTTGGTGGTTCATCGATTTCTTTCGACGAGAACCATTCCGTACAAGAAATTCTTTAAAGTAATCATCAATGAAATGCAATAGAAATTCGTACGTTATTTTATTTTACGTCGGGTGTAGTTTTCAGAATTTTTTGCTGTGTATGAAGATCGTTAGACATCCACGGAGAGAATTTACGCTGATGAGGACACTTCAGTCTAGTAGGATGTTGGGGTAAATATTTATGACCCACACACTAAGATTGAGATGTTCCAGCTCAGTAATTATTTCATTGAGTTCAGCATTTTTTCCATCTTTTTACTGAGCTTTCAACAGCAGATTTATCTCGATACACTCGGTAATCGTATTTACCGTACACCAGTAACGGTTTTTACCGTACATCAGTAACTTTTGACAGTTTATTAGCTGAGCTTTGTAACTCATTTACAGAATATCCGCAAAATAGACAACCGAGCGTACCGAGTTAAATCTGCTGTTGAGAACTCAGTAAAAAGATGGGGAAAATACCGAGCTGATCTTAGTGTGCAGACAGGTTCACTGAACGTACGCTACGCTATCCTAGCTATCGCCTAGCCTTACGTCTTAGGAGGTTTAAATGTTTGAAATGGTGTGTGCATATTTGTGGAGGTTTGCAAAGTGTATGTAAAGTATGTCTACAGGTATGCAGAGTTTCGCGAAGGTTGTGTGAAGCCTGAGTATCGATTTTACTAATCTACAGAATAGAACTCATAAAAATCAGATTTTCATTCTTTCATTCAACCACCAGTTCTAATTTATGGTTAATTGGAAAACAATTTGTATTCATGGGGTGCTACGCACTACGCAGCAACCACACTAAACATTCGCTTTCTCAAGCAAATCGGCTTACTCCGTGTTCCACTGCTGATTTGATTCTACGTTAGCAACATTTCATTTCCTCCGAAATGTTTGGGCTACAATTTGCCAAAACACCGCCAAACAAATAGCAGATATCATGACCAACCCCCTATCTAGAATCAACCATGCGTTTTATTCCGGTCATGTCTTGCAATCAATACCACACGTACCCACCCAACTCGCTCATGTACTTTCTCTGGAAACAATGAACTATTTATCACACCTCTCGTACGTTCTCAGATCTCAGCTCTCAGTGCATTCAACCAACCTCCAGGCGGGGCGGCGAAGCACATTATACTCGTTTCAATTCAACCATGCTGGTTGCTGCGTCAGAGAAATGGGATAGCCACACGGCCACCTCGAATTGGCCTGATCGTTGCGAAGTCACGCTTTGTGAATAAAATTTAACTCCTTGCTATCGGTGCGGTGGTGGGTGTGCTTCGTGAGAAAAAGTTTGTGCTGCTGCTTGAAAGCTTCCCCGCTCGCAGTGTGTGTGGGTGCAAGATCTTTTTTTCTTTTGACCCATTGCTCAATAGGAAGCGAAACTGTGAAGATAATTGAAAATGCTCGTTCTGAAAGAATATTAAAATAAGACTAGTTGCTTGTTAGCTTTATGCCAATAGGGTGGAAATCTTATCATAACCAAAGAAAGGATAATCGCTTGAGCGGATTGAAAGTTTTTTTTTATGTGCTGCTCGTTCATTGGTTTAGGATTAAGCTTTTGTTGCAGGTAAAGTGATATGTACTGAACTGATAAAGATTCAACTTCAAGAGTCAATTAGCTTTCGATGGTTGAAGAAGGAGAATTGTTGCATTGCTAGTACATACTCACAACAGTTCTTGTTGATGACCTATTGAGACTTAACTCTGTCATTCGTCATTATTCTTATTGAATTGATTGAATAACAACAAAAAGGTATTACGTCCGACGTTGTCACTGGCGAATCCAACATACAGTGTATCAAACAATTGTCCGTACAGCAAATTTTTCATCAAAATAATTTTTCATTCAAATGTTTATAACTTTTTTATACGCCAATCAAAAACTCTGAAATTTTGACCAATCATGAAACATATAATAATGCTCCATTGGTGAAACTTTGAGCGAGATCGAATAAGTATTCTGAAAGTTATAGAACTTTTAGTAAAAATTATAATATTTTTGAACATATTTTCAAATCGTTATATCCCAATATGTACTCGATAAAACTTTTTAATTTTTTTTTGTGTCACAGCTTAAACCTGTTGCTTTCATATGCAGCTACGTTTGAAATTTTATATTCACTACAAAAAATATGAAAAATTTGCTTATGTAGTTGACGATATTTAAAAAATTACCATATTTTGCACATATAATCTGCCAAACGTTTTCCACCAATAAAAGTGCATTAACTGAACGAAAAATGCATAGGACCTACTAAGGCATTGTCCAGTTAGAATCCGGACGCAGATAATCACTTATATCTCAGAGGTGGAATAACAAACATAAAAGGTTAAGCCCTCAAAACAAAGATAATTTACTGTAGCTTCATGGAAAAATATCATTAAAATTATTAAATTTGGTTTTTAATACATTTTCTCATTTTTTCCGTGATAACTTTCCTAAAAATCTGCACAATGGTAGTAAATTTTAACATCAACCCCTTCGGCGTATTTGTTTAACAATCGGGTCATCTCTGTAGTGTCCTGAGACCCTCTACCAGTCTGATTAGGAATCCAAAGAAACTTTACCAAATATTTCTCTTCTTGGCGAAATTACGGGCTTATCAGTGAATTCCAAAGAAGCGAAATTTGAGTGTTTTTTCGTTAATAAACACTATCCAACAGTGATGACACCACTGCACATCTCAAGCTGTCGTGATAGCTCACCAAAGTAGCTCAAACCTCTTCAGATCCCTTGTGGGCATTTTTGAAAAGCAGCACGCGATTCTTGAGGTTATCATCTTGGTGTCATCTTTGGTGTCAAAATCGTGATGTGAGAAAACGATGTCCAGAGCTCGAACTTCCTGCCAAATCTTGGAATTCCAAGCAGATTTATCCATGAACATAAACTTTAATCTTCCTTGGACACTTCCTCATGGCATGGTTAACAACATCTGAGCACATCACACATAATGGTTTTGGAGATATTAACATTGTAAGGGGATCGACTGTAATTGGTATTATGCAAGCGGGGATTTTCGGCTTCCAGTCTCTATGTAATCATAAACGGATATTGGTTCAACACCTGACGTTTCGGTCACATATATTGTGCCTTTTTCAAAGGATCTGCAAATTGGACAGGTTTTAACATAGGTTTTAAGCACGAGTAAACGGAGGGATTGTATCTGTAAGATTATGTAGAATTATGCTTAAAACCTATGTTAAAACCTGTCCAATTTGCAGATCCTTTGAAAAAGGCACAATATATGTGACCGAAACGTCAGGTGTTGAACCAATATCCGTTTATGATTACATAGAGACTGGAAGCCGAAAATCCCCGCTTGCATGATATTAACATTTTTCGCGACTGTCGTACCTGACCACCCTAAATTTTTAGCGTGTTTGTGCAAGATTTTTTTTCCTTCGCATGTGTTCAATCTTAAATAACTTTTCACTCGTAGCAAGAAAATCGATGAAATTTTCACCGTCAATAGAGGACTTGTTTATGATCAGACTGCAGTGAAAAAAATATGATTATGATCATTTAGAGCGTCACAATAAATTATCCTTTGCGTCCGGATTCTAACTGGACAATGCTTTATTCATATGTAGTTTAGTCGGTCCTGTATAAAAATATTACATAAAAAGAGTTTAAAAAAGTTGAAAACACTTGGCACTTTTATTGATCAAAATATGATAAATTTCCAAATAATACTCTGAACATATACAGATTTTTCATATTTTTTGTGGTGAATATAAAACCTCAAACGAAGCTGCATATGAAAGCCTTAGGTATAAGCTGTAACACAAAAAAGATCGAAAAAGTTTCATCGAGTATATACTGAGATATAATGTTTTAAAAATGTGTTCAAAAATCTTAAAAGTTTTACTAAAAGTTCTATAACTTCCAGAAAACTTATTTGATCTCGCTCAAAATTTTACGAATGGAGCTTCAATATATGGTTTATGATTGGTCAAAATTTCAGAGTTTTTAATTGACGTATAAAAAAGTTATAATCATTTGAATGAAAAATTATTTTGACCAGAAAATTGCTGTACGGACAATTGTTTGATACACTGTACGTACGTTACTAAAGCATAGGGTTCCAGTACAGAAAATATTATTCTACCAAACAAACTAATTATCATTCGAGTTTTTTTTACAAGAGTCCCACAAAAGATTTCCTGTGCAGTTCCTGGAAAGATTCCTCCTTTTACAAAATCTGCATGCATTCTCATCATTATCTTATCCCATCAGCAGGTGGTTGCCATTTCCAATGGCGCGGTTTGCATCGTGCTGGTACCTTTGAAGTAGATGGTCTTTGCGATTGTGCAACGTTACTACTATAGTGGGTGCAAGTGAAAGTTAAATGCAAGTGCTAAGAAGCAGCAAAAACTGAAACTAATGGAACGAACAATAACGCTCAAACGGTGCAAATTTAACTCATCCCTTAGTGCCTCTAGCTTTCCTTTTTTATTTTCTGAGTGAAAAGAGCTCCACGGAACACCCATAAAGGGGAAGGAAAACAGCATGACTTCACAAAAGCTGTAAAAATCTCGCAAGATTATATCCTGTTTTACTTTCATGACGGTCGGTGTTAAAAGCATTTGCAAAAAAAAAAAGAAATTGCTTCTGTTTCCCTGACAGCCAATCAAAGGGAATAAAACACCGGATTGAAGTGGTTCAATAACCACTACTTTTTCACACAATCAATCGGTGCAAGTATTGACCGTTTCCGTTAAAGGGGAAATCACTCGCGTCATACGGTTTTTCTTCAACCGTTCATTCACCGCTGACCGTCGCGTCGTGGCGGGTAATCAAAGTCCAATAAATCCCTCAATGAACCCCACTCATTCGCGGGAGGAAGGAAAACCTCATCATCGACCTCCCACGCACCAAACCGAATGTAGGCAGGAACGCACAAACACTACATACTAGCCTGGTACACGCTTTATATGGGGAAATATAAAAAATGGAAAAACTCCAACTCCTGTATACTTTTTAAGTTCCATTTTGGTCCCATATCAACTGTGCAAAATTTCAGATCGATCGAAGAAACTATATTTTAGCGCCCGCCATTCTTAGTTTTTCATACGATTTACTATGGGGAGAATTTACTTCTTCAAAGAAAAATCGCTTGAGGTCACCCATTGATCCCTAAAAACAAGTCGTTGAATGATTCCTATAGATAATCACGAGGAATCAGACCTCCGAAGACCGCAAAGCGATGCGACATTCGTGGAAAAAGTTATTAAGCCATACACGATCGATAAAATGACGAGATTTTATTATTTATTGTTATTCCTTACATGTTAAACAGCGCCAGCGTTGGCATGCCATTCGGTTTTGAGTAAATAACTTTTTCCACATGCCTTATATCGCTTTGAGGTCTTCAGAGGGTTTGTTCCTCGTAAAATTTCCAACAGAAATCATTCATCGATATATTTTCGATATAAGTTAAGGGTCAACCTATGCCGATTTTTCTTTGAAAAAGTAATTTTCCCCATAGTAAATCGTATGAAAACTTAAAACGGCTGGCGCTAAAATATAGTTTTTCCGATCGAGCTGAAATTTTGCACAGTTGATATGGGGCCAAAATGGAACTCAAAAAGTGTACAGGAGTAAAATGTCTTTTTGTGTCCCACGCTACTACATACTGCTGTTTGCTTGCTACTGGATGGCAGTCAGTATGTACACATAGGCAAGGTCTCGAGCTTCACTAATGATGACTGGGAAGCAATGGTACCTACTCGCTCTGGGGGATCGTAAATCTGCAATGATGGCTATTAATTTTTAATACCTACATCACCCGCCAGCACACGTACCCCATGTTAGTATCTGCAAAATGGGTAGGTCCCATTAACACAACATAGAGGGTTTCCTATTTGTAGAATTAATGAATATGGATTGCGCGGATGGATGTAAGTTCGTGACGTGATATCTGACACGTCTAATTTTAATTGCTGAAAAAGGCTGTCAACTTTGTATTTTAAGTAGTGTTCTAACTGATTTGAAAATGTGGAGTAGTACATGACAAACGTACGCGCCTTTTAATTATTTTCGCACATTAACTGTTAAACAAAATGCATATAAAATCAAATGTCTTGCATGTGCGTCGTTACTTTCAAAACATAATACTTGCTTTTCTCTAAATGGCGTTAGTGGTGCAAATTCAACATTATTTAAGCAATAGGTTGCCTTTAAGAGTCACGTGTTGATCGCATAAACACTACAGTTTACTCATTGTACTGTTTTGTTGGTGATATTCATCCGAAACCGACTCCTAATGGCTATGATTAGGATAGCCCAGTTCAATGTTCAGCATAAAATAAGTGCTACGATTAACATTTTCATACTTAAGCAAAATAACGGATATTATATGTTTTTCTCGAGAGAAAATTCTGTGTAGGCTACCTTCGGTACTCCATTTTTATAGTTTTACAGCTATCAATATACATGAAATGGCAAACCCGCGGTCATGCCTCGAGCATGTGAGCTTTTCAACAATACAATAATCTCTTAACAAACTACCAGAGATGTAATGCCGTTGTATGAATAATTTTCCAATGTAGTATGCTAATTCCTATATACGCGGTCGGCCTAGGGTCTGAAAGTCCTCTGCTGTACTTTAAACTGTGCTCATAAGTATGCTCGTGGCAAAACAACCTTTTACTTCTCAAGCATTTTTTAAACATATTTCTCAGACTATTAGACAACCCGAGATGACCTGAGTAGTACACGTACACACGGAATAGCTACGGCTATTTTTATTTTGTTAATTTCCACAGCAATAATTTTGGATTTACGTACCTTCAGCAATTCTCTTGAAATTTTGTTCGAAAATTTCTTAGGAAACTTTTTTTGACAATAGCTCAAGGATCATCACTGGAAATTTATTGGTAAAACAAAAATCATTTTCCACCAAGAAAAAGAAATCAGGAGATACCTTGACCCTTCTTCTAAACGAATGTGAAAACCGATTTGAAAAATATTGCTATCTCTGAACCCCCCCCCCCCCCCCTCGTAGACTTTCGTCCATACAAGAATTTTAAAATTTGTATGGAGCGTAGACTTTGGCAAGACCCCCCCCTCCCCCCAAAAAGTCTACGTGGTTTATGATTGGTCTCTAAGTAGAATAGTAGATTTTAGAAACTTGTTGGTGGTAGTAGCTCCTCTCTGGAGCCACCAAATTGTTGGTGTCAGAACAATCTCCCAATTGGCAGCACGATTGGTATGATGTTCCTATTGTGGACCGAATACTTACTGAATGCAGGAACACTCTTGTCCACAGCTATATGCGATGATGAATCGACGATGATCAGGATGACGAAACCCACAATCACGTTTCACGATATCGTTGCGAAGGGATACGGTATTGGTATTTGAATTACATCCCGTTTGTGCCAACCAACAGACTTGACGGAACGCGTTGCTTTCGAACACCGATTCTACTCACTCAGAGTAGGAGGTTCGAGAGGGTATCAGGTATCAGGTATCAGTAGGTCGGCTCTAGGGGCACGTTCTCCTCCATTCGGGAAATTTGTGCCATCGCCATGAACACGAGCCTATTCATCATTTACCTGACGGAGAAGGGAAGGAAAAAGGATAGGACAAAGGGCAGGTAAGGGAATATGATCGTCATACTCGCAAAAGCGTACCACAATGGGTTCACATAGCGTCCTGAAAAGGACACTGTAATAACGCATAAGCGTGCCACAATGGGTTCGAACAGCGCCCTGAAAAGGGCACTGTGATAATGCATAAAGCGTAAAGAGAGCCTATAGCTCTTTACCACAGCGGGTCAAGAACAACAGAACGTCCTGAAGATTCAGGTTTCTGAAGTCAGATTCACTTAATAAGTGTTTCCCGAGTACTCGGAAACGCAATTGCGCAAAAACTGTACAGTTACATATTAAATGATACGAAGTTCCATAATCGGATTCACAGCTATCACATGGAAATGAATCAGCTTGCTGAATATTCGCCATGTGATAACTGAGTCGGCAGTGGCCAGTCAATGCTTTGACCAGCATGCTGCAATTCTGCTTTGACAGATTTGTTAGATACTTTGCCACCCCTAGAGATGGCTCAGTACAATACAATTTTGTTTGACGACATGACTCCAAACTATTCCAGTATTGTTTGTGCTGAGTGGCAGCCCACGTGTCAATCCGAAGCTTCACCCAACACTTGGATCGGAATAGCTGGCTCAGGGCCAATGAAGTCATGTGATGCTCCAGTGCGAGCTAACTCATCAGCCAATTCATTTCCAGCGATGGAAGAATGGCCAGGTACCCATACAAGGTGAACAGCGTTTGCTGAATTCAGCTCCTCAATTTGAGTTCGACAAGCGATAACTATCTTCGACCTGGAGTTAGCCGAAGCAAGTGCTTTAATAGCAGCCTGGCTATCTGAACAGAAGTATATTACTTTGCCCATTACGTGCTGCTAAAGTGCTGATTGCACTCCGCGCATAAGAGCAAAGATTTCGGCCTGAAAAACGGTGCAGTGTCTGCCAAGTGAATAAGACTGATACAGCCTTAGCTCACGAGAATAAACACCAGCACCTGCTCGACTTTCGAGAAGGGAGCCATCAGTGTAACATACGATGCCGTCTGAAATACCTCTCTCCAGATAACCAGATGTCCACTCTTCCCGGGAAGGGAATTTCGTGGAAAATGTCCTATATGGAAAATTACAAGCAATTGTGAGATCACTTGGAGCAAGGACAACTTTGTCCCAATTCACCAAAAGTGGAAACAACGAGGTGTGTGTTGAACTGCGGTTCACAGGAGTTTCCTCTAGTAAACCGAGTACCCATAGGCGGTAAGTGCAAGAAAGCGCTTCTTGTTTGAGATGAATGTGTAGTGGGGCAACGTCAAAGAGAACTTCGAGAGCTGCCGTGGGAGTTGAAGAGAACGCTCCAGACATCGCCATTAAGCACATTCTTTGGAGATGGCCTAACTTTGATTGGACCGTTCTCACTTCGCCCTTTTGCCACCATATAAGGCATCCATAAGCCAATATTGGCCGAACAACAGTTGTGTAGATCCATTTGATATACTTGGGATTTAGACCCCAAGTTGTACCAAAGGTTCGCCGGCATTGCCCGAAGGCCATACAAGCTTTCTTGATTCTGAACTCAACATGAGGTGTCTAGGAAAGCTTGGAATCAATAATGACTCCAACGTACTTTACCTGTTCAGTCACATTGATTTCAGAATCAAAGAGACGCAAAGTTCGAACACCATTACGGTTTCGCTTTTCCGTGAAAAGAACAATAGATGTTTTACTCGGATTTACCGAAAGGCCATATTGGCGACACCAACCCTCAACTACCTGAAGAGCGTTTTGCATCAGGTCGAAAAGGGTGCTGATGCACATACCGACTAACAATGTTAGGTAGTCGTCGGCAAAACCATAAGTAGGAAAACCGCTATTATTGAGTTGCCTCAATAGCGTATCTGCTACGAGATTCCATAAAAGTGGTGATAAGACTCCCCCTTGGGGGCATCCACAAACACTAAATTTCCTAATCGCCGCTTGACGCAATGTCGAGAAGAGATGTCGGTTTTTGAGCATTTGGTGAATCCAATTGGAAATCATTGGAGATATACCATGACCCCGTGCGGCTTCCAATATGGCATCGAAAGGCACGTTGTCAAAGGCACCCTCGATATCTAAGAAAACACCCAAGCAGGATTGCTTTTGAGCGAATACCTTCTCGATATCGTAGACAACTTTGTGTAAAAGAGCCACAGTGGACTTTCCGGATTGGTAAGCATGTTGGTTCAAATGAAAAGCCACATTGGCCAGATGAACATCACGGATGTGATGATCGACTATGCGTTCTAAGCATTTCAGAAGAAAAGAGGTCAAACTGATAGGTCTGAAGCTCTTTGCTTCTTCATACGACGCGCGTCCCACTTTCGGAATAAACTTCACAGTAATATCCTGCCAGGATTTGGGAATATACCCTGTAGCAAAACTGCAAACAAGTAGTTGTTTCAAAACATGTTTGAAATGATCAAATCCCTTCTGAAGCAAAATAGGATAAATCCCATCTGCCCCAGGAGATTTGAAAGGAGCAAAGCTATTAAGTGCCCATTCAATCGATTCTAAAGTTATGATACTCCGAGCCGAAGCTAAAGAATCATAACTACAAGAAAAGACATCAGGTTCATCCGAAGATGTAATATCCACACATTCGGGGAAGTGTGTACTGAATAAACATTCTAAAACTTCCTCATCAGAGGAAGTGAAATCACCATTTGGCAAACGAAGTTCGTTCACTTGAAAATCCTTAGATTTTGCAAGGATTTTGTTCGAATCGACTGGCTTCACTCAGACTGGAAACATTTGTACAAAAGTTTTTCCAGCCGGATCGTTCAGCAGACCGAAGAGCTTTCTGGTAGGCCTTGCGAGCCGACCTGAAAGCCTCCGATCCAGCCGAACGTCGTCTGTTCCAACTCTTTCTACATTGTTTCCTGAGCTTCGCCAGATCGGAGTTCCACCAAGGGGTTCCTCTCGTGGTCTTCACAGACCGCAGAGGGCAGGCTTCTTCAAAAGCTTCCATGATGAAGGCCGTTGTAGTATCAACGGCATCATCTAAATCACTTGGAGTGTCAATTGATGATGAGTATCCATGAAATTTGGCTGCAACCAAATCGGTAAAGAGATCCCAGTTGGTTGACCGGGGATTCCTGAAACGCAAAGTTTGCGAAGTAACATTCACATGTTCAAACAAAATGTAACGATGGTCAGATAAAGATTCTTCATCTGACACATGCCAATTGGTCAGCTCATGACTTATTCTGCTAGAGCAAAGCGTTATGTCTAACCAGATACCATGAAGGTTGGGCGGTTGCCTATGTTAAGTAATCCAAGATCTGTACTACCCAAGTAACAAAATTAAATTTATAATGCTTTTGAAGTATTCTTCAATACCTGTTCTTTAAAACCATGCATAAACCAAATTGCTCTGCAACACGACATCAACTCAACCATAAACCCGCCATAATACCAAAGAGGCCCATCCTAAGATGCTCTTTGAGAGTTGTTTTTAAATTTCTCTTAAAACTTGTTGTACTTCCCAAGTTGTCCTCAAGGCGAATTGCTCTCTCCTTGTAGAATTCTTCAAGTGCACGATAAAACGATAATAAATTTGTCAGTGTTGTTGCTGATGCAGCTTTTTTGTCGACAGAAAAGTTTGGTGAATTAAATTGAAATTAAAAACACAATGAAAATGACACATTATTGTAATCGGGATTAATTTATTACACAAATTGGAAATATTTCCGTGGTGTAACAAGGATGCCAAATGCCAAGCGAAATTCATTGTATATATGTGGCAAGATACTTCCAAAAATTGCAACGCGCTTCCATTATAACGCACTAATAAAATATTTAAAAATATTATTCCTGGTCATGCGAACATTGCTCATGAGTTTTCTCAACATGGCTTCCATTGAAATCTAGGCCGGTGGTCGGTCCATCATCGATGGTTTTAATCAACATCACCATAAGATCGTCTTAAATTTCTTTCAACTCATGCCAGAGCTAAAAGCATAACTCAAGAATACTAGGATTTATAACGTTCTCAATGCAGCCTGGTTGGCATCCATCCAGAACGCCTTAAATTTATTTCATCTTATGCAAGGGTAAGAAGTATTACTCAAGAGTACCCAGGTTTATAACATTCTTGATATAGGTTTATGCAATCTCCGCCAAGAACGTCATAAAACATGTACGCCAAATTGTAAACAAACAATAAATTATCGCACCGCGGTGGATTTTGTGAATCTCGTCCGATGAATTTATTTATCAGCCCGGTGCCGTTGCCAACCAGGCAGACCTTTTTCGATAACCGGCCTTGATGCGGTGCAGTGCCTCATTCCTCCGGTCAGCACTTCCAACAGGTAAGTAGTTGTTGATTTCGAAGATCGATGATTGGAACCCCGATTGCACGGGAATCGACGTCCTGGATGACGATACCCACCTCATTTCGGATGCGGCAACCGGAGGAACTTGGCACTGCACCGCATCGCGGTTGGGTTTCCGGGTAGGTGTTCTTGATTGGCAGCAATAATGGAACGATGAGAATCAAAATCTGATGCTTGAGTTTTTTCTTGTATTTTTCATGTACCAAACTGTTCTTATGCGAGAACAGTTACTCTTGACCAAGAACGGATGATTGAAGATAATTACAAGAACCTTATAAAACTGAAAATAAGTTCAACAGTTATTGTTGTGTTTATGGTTTTATGAACTGAACCTCAAGTATTCTTGAAGGTGTTTTTAAAACCACATATTGACGAAGAATAGTTGTGCTCAGCTGAGACTCCGATAAGATCAACTAGAATATGCAATGTTCCGATAAAACTATCATAAAAACAAATAAAACCAAATAGAATTAAGATTGTTACTTGGGTACTTAAGTATTCCATCAAACTGGAGCCTCTCAAATTGATGTCTGAGCTGCCCCAGATTATATGGTGAGCATTAGCATCACTACCAACAATTAGCGGAAGGCCTTTCGAAGTGCAGTATGCAATGACTTGCTTGAAAGCATCCGTAGGGGATGGTTCATCATGCGGTAAATAAACCGAACAATAAACGTATTTCCTGTTGAGGTTTCCAACAGATACATCTATTGTGATAGCACATACATCTCTGGTAGTTAGTTCAGAGATGAGTGTAGCAACGATTGCGTTGTTGACAAGCACACATGCTCGAGGCATGACACGTGAGTTTGCCATTTCATTTTTACTGAAAGTAGCAAACACCGGATTCACAAGGTTTCCTAAATAGAAATTCCCCTTACGAAAGTAAGGTTCTTGGACTAACGCCACTTGGGCTGTACCATTTTGCATAAGTCTACAAAGATTGATCGTTGCTGTTTTTTTGTGCTGAAGATTGATCTGAGCTATCCTAACCGTAGCCACTACCCAAAACTAGGCAAGATTAAACTCTTAACAATCACAGCACAAAAAAGAACAGCAACAATAAAGCCAGATCGGTATCGATTTGAGTGCGCCAAAGGCGAGGATTCACAGAATACACTGTGTAAAACGCATAATGCGAAACCATATAGGTGAAAATCTAAACTAATTAATAACATCTTCATAATCCCGCCCTTATTCAGCCTCAACTATTAGATTGAAGAAGGGCAGCTGATTGTCTCGGAGAAACACAAGGTCCACCGCGCTATTGCTCCGGTTAGCACAGTAAGGGCAAATATTGTGGAGGGTGCCCTGGTACTCCACAGGCTCCGTTTGCGATTAGGTTTTTATAAGACCCCCCTAATCATTCATTCCTAGGCACGATAAGCATAAAGCCGCATAACACCATGAATTAGGTAGACTTTGGCCAGACCCCCCCTCCCTCCAAAAAGTCTACGTGGTTTATGAATGGTCCCTAAGTAGAATAGTAGATTTTGGAAACTTGTTGGTGGTAGTAGCTCCTCTCTGGAGCCACCAAATTGTTGGTGTCAGCACAATCTCCCAATTGGCAGCACGATTGCTATGGTGTTCCTAGTGTGGACCGAATACTTACTGAATGCAGGAGCTCTCTTGTCCGCAGCTATGCGATGATGAATCGACGATGATCAGGATGACGAAACCCACAATCACGTTTCACGATATCGTTGCGAAGGGATACGGTATTGGTATTTGAATTACATCCCGTTTGTGCCAACCAACAGACTTGACGGAACGCGTTGCTTTCGAACACCGATTCTACTCACTCAGGGTAGGAGGTTCGAGAGGAAGAACAGTTGTAATCGATACGTCCAAATCGTGTGTGATAGCATTATGGTCTTACTAAACTCATGCTAACGTTCTCGGATTCGGAACCTTAGCTTGCCAGATTGAGAAAAAGTGATCGATCCAATGATTTTTGAGTTCCACGATTCTAAGTATCAACATTTTTGAAGGAATGAGTGTAATCAACTTCGTACCTTTTAATTTCGCCCAAATTGCTTATTCTTTGACAGATACGCACACTTATTTTAGAGTCACTTCGGCAACATATTACCGGAATTCGTCAAAAATTACCGAACGTTCGGTTAAGTCTACCGAATCATCGGTAATGTTTACCGAACGTTCGGTAAAAAATTGCCGAACTTCGGTAAAACTGTGCTGAATTTCGGTAATCCGAACTTTCACTGAAAATAGAACAGCCCAACAAGTGACTCTGAAATAAGTGTGCGTATCTGTCAAAGGATAAGCAATTAGGGCGGATTTAAAAGGTACGAAACTGATTATACTCATTCGTAGATTCTGTTAGAGGGTTCAAAAAGTCGGTACAAGATTTTTGAAGGCTTGAATTATCCAATGGAGTGATCAGAATAATTTAAGCTTTGCAAGTGCTAGTTCAGAATCAAAGGAATTTGAGCAGCAAAATACTTAACCGGGAGGTATTCAGCGTGCAGTCCAAAATAAAACTGACTGTCGTCTTTATTGATCTTGCTCTGTTATAGCCGCAGGGCCTAATAAAAATTACACATGATCTTTCCTGAAAAGATGATGAAATAGTAACTCTCGTTATCATCTACACATCTAACACTTTGGTACGTGTATTAACATGAATATATGAGCGGCAAGAATTTGAGAATGATCTTTTGCAGGTACATGGTTTACGTGTTTGCCGAAGGAATTTGCAAGGAAATTAAAGTCCAAAATTAACTTTTACGAGAACTTCCAAGTAAATTACAAGACAAGTTATCAGATGCATTTTAAAGAAATTTGAAAGAGCATTAAATTACATGAGAATTGTCAGAGGAGTTGCTGGAAAAAAAATCGATGGAAATTAACCCATGATTTCTCAAATAAATTTCCAACGGAATTTTCAGAGAATTTATATAAGTTATAGCAGAAAGTGGGTTTCCACTTGCATACAAATGGATCCATTGCATTTTGAAGTATGGGTCGCAATATCTGCAAATCTTAGGATATTTTTATTTCAGCGAATGCTCGCGGAATATAATCTACGCTACTCCTAGAGCCTCAGAGTTCAATTCTGATATCTCAGCAATATTCACTTGGTGATCTAGGTGATCTAACCGATCAGGCTAAGGCCGGGGTGGCCTCTGCTGTACATTATAGCCGTCTCCATTCCACTCGGTCCATGGCTGTTTTCTCCAGTTCCGCACTCTGCGTAGGGTCTGCAGATCGTCCTCCACTTGGTCGACGCACCTAGCTCGCTGCGCGCCACGTCGTAGATGGTACGCAGCACCTTCCGTTCGAAAACTCCAAGGGCGCGTTGGTCCTCTGCACGTAGGGTCCATGTTTCGTACCCATAGAGGACTACCGGTCTAATCAGCGTTTTGTAGATAGTTAACTTCGTGTTACGGCGAACTTTATTCCATCGTAGAGTTCTGCGGAGTCCAAAGTAAGCTCGATTTCCTACCACAATGCGCCTCTGAATTTCTCTGGTGGTGTCGTTGTCGGCGGTCACCAGTGAGCCCAAGTACACAAATTCTTCAACCGCGATTCCGAAGTGTAAGCATGTACCAAAACCGACACAAAACGACAGTTTAAGTAAGACAAAACATTTGACCAAAAACGTTAATATTTATTTTCCCCCTGAGGAAGACACTATCCCCGTGTTGAAACGTCGGGTGAATAATAAAACTCGTTTTTTGCACCCTAAGACTGCGTAGCCGTTAATCTAGTCAAGATTACAGTCGATTTTCAACAGCAATTAATGACTATTCCGATTCGCCTGGCTTCACTCTTCAGTCGGATGTACGTTTCCGCCATCGTCTCAAATTTACGAGCAATAATATCAATATCATCAGCGAAACCAAGCAGCTGAACGGACTTCGTGAAAATCGTCACACTCGTGTTTATCCCCGCTCTCCTTATTATACCTTCCAACGCAATGTTGAACAGCCAGAACGAAAGACCATCACCTTGCCGTAACCCTCTGCGAGATTTGAAGGGACTCGAGAGTGTCTCTGATACTCGAACTATGCACTTCACTCGATCCATCGTCGCCTTGATCAACCGTATCAGTTTATCCGGGAATCCGTATTGGTGCATAATCTGCCAAAGCTTTTCTCGATCGATAGTATCATACGCCGATTTGAACTCGATGAACAAGTGATGTGTGGGCACGTTGTATTCGCGACATTTCTGCAACACCTGGCGGATGGCGAACTTCTGGTGCGTTGTAGCGCGTTCACCCATGAATCCAGCCTGATATTGCCCCACAAACTCTCTTGCAATTTCAGAGAATACCTTGTAGGCAGCGCTCAGTAGTGTGATCGCGCGATAGTTTCCGCAATCCAACTTGTCACCCTTTTTGTAGATGGGACACACGATACCTTCCATCCAGTGTTGCATTTGAACTGAACGCGAGCCAAAAATGAACTGAACGCGTTCAATTTTTTGAACGTGAACGCAGTACACATTGAACTTGCGTGTCAGAGCTTTTCACTGCTCAAGAACGCCCGTTCAGATCCCCATTCGGCTCAATGTTCTAATGCACTATTCTATCAATATGTAAAGCTAATGAATCGGTCCAGTCGTCCAGAGCTCCGTAAAAATAAGACTTCATGGAACATGGCCCTTTACGGTACCACATAATACCATATTAGTAATACGTACATACATTGCATTGTGGGGTTGGGAAGGGAGCGGATCGAATCGTCCGGGGTGACAACGCCTCGGTCCTTATGACGCGTTTTTATGCGAAATAACGTCCAAAAGCTTGGATGCGTCATCATATCTTATATGTCTTCTCTCCTAGGACTTTGTGACACATTTGTATACACTCGTTGTTGCACGGAAAAATGCGCCATACGACCTGGGCCATTGTGGCATCGGGCATTAATATTCTGCACCGAAATACGGATTATCCGCAATCCACGGTGACCAGACCGGTTCCCCCTCACAATAGAAGGTCAGATTCTGAATTCAATGAGCCCAAGATTGCTAGAATTGGCGAAAAAATGGTAGAAATATGACCATTTCAGTTTAGCGGGTACCAGGGTATCATGTTAGCATGGTGGCATTATACTGGTGCAGTTCTTGCTCATTGTTCAAGGTGCGTTCAATTTCGAGCTCGCTCGCGTTCCAAATTTTGAACTGAACAATGTTCTAATCGTTTTGATCGCAGCGTGCCGAATTTGAACATGAACGCAAACTGATCGCGTTCAAATGCAACACTGCTTCCATCCACTCCTCCGGTTATACTTCCTCTTCCCAGATCTTGGTAATGATCCAGTGAAGTGCTCTCACTAGTGATTCTCCACCGTGTTTTAGTATCTCGCTTGGTAGTTGATCTGCTCCAGCGGCTTTGTTGCTTTTCAACCGGCTAACCTATTCTTAAATCTCTTGAAGGTTAGGGGCTGGAAATCTTTCGTCCTACGCACGTACTCCTATATCTGTTACCGCTCCACCTTTGGTGCTTGCAACGTCGTCATTGAGGTGCTCATCTTAATGCTGCCGCCACCTCTCGACTACCTCACACTCGCTCGTGAGAATATTCCCGTGATTGTTTCGGCACATCGCGGCTTGTGGCACAATGCCTCTGCGCGAGCGGTTCAGCTTCTCGTAGAACTTTCGTGTGTCCTTAGCGCGGTACAGCTCTTCCATCGCTTCGCGATCTCGTTCTTTCTGCTGGCGCTTCTTCATCTGGAAGACTGAGTTATGATGTTCCGCGCCTGTCTGTAACGTGCCTCATTCGCTCTCGTACTGCGTATTAGCACTGCGGTATGTGCGGACGTTGGTTATATCCGAGAAGAATTTACCGTCGATTAGAACGTGGTCGATTTGGTTTTCTGTTTGATGGTCGGGTGATCTTCAGGTGGCTTTGTGGATATCTTTGCGGGGGAAGAAGGTGCTTCGGACTACCATACCACGGGAAGCTGCAAAGTTTACGCATCGCTGGCCGTTATCATTCGATATGGCGTACAGGCTGTTTCACCCGATTACCGGTCTGTACATTTCCTTCCTTCCTACCTGCGCGTTCATGTCGCCGACAACGATTTTCACGTCACGCGGCGAGCAACCATCGTATGTTTGCTCTAACTGCGCGTAGAACGCTTCTTTCTCGCCATCAGGTCTCCCTTCGTGTGGACAGTGGACGTTGATGATGCTGTAGTTGAAGAAACGACCCTTAACTCTCAACATGCACATCCTTGCGTTGATCGGCTGCCACCCGATCACACGTTGTCGCATCTTGCCCAACACTATAAATCCTGTTCCCAGTTCATTGGTGGTGCCACAGCTTTGGTAGAAGGTAGCCGCTCGATGCCCGCTTTTCCACACTTTCTGTCCAGTCCAACAAAGTTTCTGCAACGCCACGATGTCAGAGTTGCGGGGTTGTAGTTCGTCGTAAATTATCCTGTCACATCCTGCGAAACCAAGTGACTTGCAATTCCATGTTCCAAGTTTCCAATCGTAGTCCTTATTTCGTCGCGTGGGTCTTTGCCGATTGTATCGAGTCGTATTTTCTCCTATGTTATTCGCAAAGGGGATTTTTACGGGTGGCTTATTGGGCCTACGCCAACACTGCTGTCTCGCCGGAGGGCCATCGTGCCAGTTCTGTTTAACGTCCCAACCAACACTAGGACGACCACGCTGATGGGGCTACCACCTTGGATCTAGCTGGGTCTGGTGCTTAGCTGGTAGTGTTCAAGTAGTAGAATGAAGGCTCTCCTTACCAATTATCGGGTGGTTAAAATCCTCTCTACTGATCTGACGGTCAGAGTCCCCGATAACAATTTACGTTATTCTTTGGACACTCTCCTAAAATTTCCCCGAGACATCCATAAAATGCGTCCTTCGTGTCAGCCCGATTACATATCGTTTATCAGCACATAGATAGTGATCAAGATGAAGTTGCAAAATTTTACCCGTATCTTCAATACACAGATGCGTTCACTAACCGGTTTCCATCGTGTAATTCGTCACAACAGCTTCCCGCGCGCAATGGAACTTACTCCATGTTCTGCCTTATTAAGCCACCGCTATGGTTGATGATGTATTTAAAGGAAGTGTTGGCGATGGGATTCATTGCCTTGAATTCACGTGCTTCAGATTGCTACCTATACATATCGCGCTAGTGGGGCTGCCATCCGTGGTATAGCTGACGCATTTCTACATTCAGCCGTTGAATGCTAAAACAGACGCTGTTTAAGCCGCACCTCTCTGGTGAACAGACACTCGGGGCGTACCTCGTCAATCAATATGAAGTCAGAACGACAACAGTGCCCAGGCTGCACTACCAGCTAAGCACACAACTCTTAACTGGTAGTCTTTGTCATCGGTTTCCCGTAGAAGCATGAGGGAGGAACTTGTGAGAACCCGAGCTATGTTAGTCGCTCCTTCAGGTTGTCGACTCACCACTTTCTAACCCCTAAGGCTAAACATTCCAATCAATATTATCGAATTACTGAAAACTCTAAACTGAACAGCTAGAGTTAAATGTGACTGACACACAAATCCAACCTGACGACAAGGCACGCCGTTCGAACGCGTTCCTTTGAGGTTCACGTAATCCACCAAAACTGTTTGATGGCTACCATGTAATCAATTCAAGCCCACGACGACATCAACACATTCGTGGGGTGTTGTGCACCGAAATATATTGTCGTCGTTCGTCAGCTGCCGCAGGAAGAGCCTATAAAATGGCATGACCCCATCTACCGACGAATCAGATATTACCACCTACCCGACCGGGTAATGACAACGCAACCCAAATTAGGGGCTGTCCATAAACCACGTGGTCATGAGGGGGGGGGGGGGTTCGGCGTATGAGCATTTTGTATGGACGAATAAAAAATTTTGTATGGACAAATGACCACGGGGGGGGGGGGGGGGTTGAGAAGTCCCAAAAAAATGACCACGTGGTTTATGGACAGCCCCTTAGAGGTGCGAACCAACAACAAGATGACGACGGTAAATGTCAGAGGGTCTTCCACGCTAAAACCGTGAGCGCAGGTATAGGTAGCACTGACTGTGTGTACCCGCCAGCCAAACCGTATCTTCCACGCCGACCGGCATGATTTATGCCGGAAGGATTTATTGTCCGTGTCGCAGCACGTGCCCCGACCTGGTTCTGTTTTTCGTAGCCATGTTGTTTTGCTACTAATATCCTTAATATACCGTTTGCCGACCCCCCTGACCCCTTCGGCTCCCGTAACGCGCGCAGGACGTCGTCGCCGTCGTCGTGTCGTCCTGTCCTGTCGTCTCGTAGTACTCATGTCCATGCCCAACAGATACAAGCCGCCGCCACCGGGTGCACGAAACATCATCGCGGTGAAAACCGAAATGGAAGGGTTCATCCCATGAAGTGGAACACCGTATCCGTTTTCCGCTGGCAAAGCGTTCGACTTCCTCCGGTCGCACAGTGGCGGGCCTCCATACAATAGTCGGACAAAACCTCAAATGTTAACTGAAAATGCTAAAATTCACAGGTTATGATGATTTTAGTTCCCTAAATCTATTTCTGATATGGAATTTTTCATATATTTTTATTTTACTATATTAGGGTGGTTCAAAATTTTGAAAGCTGCTGATTACACTAGTTTACAAAATAAAACGAAAGTCGTGAACTCCTGTCAACGACCAAAATTTTTGAAGCATAATTTAGCGCTGATTTCGAAACCGTGCTTCACAAAATTTAAAGTAGAACAGTTTTTGAGTTTTAGCTCAATATCGAGTTTTATAACTTTTTAAAATATGGAATTTAATAAAATTCAAATATCTTGCGTTTTGATCAGCCAATTTTAAATCTTTTTCCATAAAGTAAAAGCTGAATATAATACCATTCGATCATCTGAATGCAGGTTTTGCGTCAGATTGATGAATTTCAAGATATTGGCGAGTTTTAGGGACGATCTCCTTAAATTTTAGCAAATTTTCCAAAAATATATGAAGAAATGTATTTTTTTCAATAAGAAAAAAACCATTTAAAAATTCTTTCTCAACGTTTATTTGACATATCATATGTAGGCGAGTTACAGTAAAAAATTCAGCTCAATCAGAGCATTGATGACGTAGAATGAGATGTGTGAAGTGAGCGACGTTGCTTAAAAATAGAACAAACATCCATTTCAAATCATCAACCTTGTATGGAAAGTCGAAAAATTTTTCGCTCTACTGTAATTTTTTTCCTTTGCGTTTTCAAACTCAGGGCATGATTCTACACCAAAAACAATCATCAGCTTACCAAGTTCAAAAATGCTGTAAACTAGTGTTATGGAAAGCATGAAAAATAATCGATAATAAGCTATCACGATGTGCTTTCTGAACGTAGATTTTGATTAACCTTTTAATTTGGGGGTTCTTAAATCATGTATTGGAATTGAAATAAACTATATTTGTGTATTTGTTGCTGTTAGGGTGGTCCAAAATCTTCAAAACTACATAAATCATTTGATAAAATCGTTCACCTACGTTTTCTTTTTTTGTATCTGTATTAACAAGATTTTTAGCCCTAGGCTAGTTCATCTCGACCTACGTTTTCTTTCAATGGATCAATTCAGATACACACCAATGTTGGCTGACAAGACATGGTCTATTCTCAGGTACTGCCCATAGACCACGTGACATTTTATGGTGGGTTCACGGTGGTGTAATATTTTAATCGTTATGGGGTCAGATAGTCTAATATAGTGAACTGCGTAAAATTTGAATTGCTTTTTATCAATCTCGTTTCAACAACTTCATATATGCTCATCCGAGTTTGGGTTGTAAGGTATATCGATATCTGCTATCACTTGTCGCAGCAACCGAAACAACGCTATCTATAAAGAATTGGCAATTCAAAGTCGCAATATTAAAGGGAG
This sequence comes from Aedes albopictus, assembly GCF_035046485.1. NCBI lineage: Eukaryota > Metazoa > Arthropoda > Insecta > Diptera > Culicidae > Aedes > Aedes albopictus. The sequence continues at coordinate 51,774,409 of NC_085137.1, read as the reverse complement.
TTTATGATGAACGATCATCAGAGATCGGGAATCATATTGATGAACAGTAGAATTCCACCAAATATTTTCAAAAAATTGTATCACTCTGTGTGTCGTTCAGTAGAAATGTGTTCAACGAAACCGCATGAATAACATACAATAAAACTTCAAGTTTAAAAAAACAATATAAGGGGTTACACTAAAGAGTGTAAAATGTTCGTTTCATAAAATTGCGATTAAAATATTCAAAGATTGCCTTGGTGATCGCGACGTTAACGCAGAAAAATATCTAACGTAGCGTTTTACGCTGTTTAGTGAATTCCTCTTATATTTTATAGATGATTGTTGCTTTGAACTGTAGCGACATGCGTGTAGAAAAGAAACGCGTAGATGTCGACGAATTTGTGTCACTATATATATACTTCACTTCGATAGAAGTTCGTGAAGAGATTGCTTCCAAGGTTGTTGAGCAATTCCAACGATTAAGATTAATCGAAGAAACGACCAGTTAAAAAAATCAATGAGCAATAGTTTGTAGTTATTTTTACACATTTTTCACGATTGTTTTTCTCTTTCTTTTATTTTGAAGGTTAAAAGAGTTAGTTGTATCTGGTGAAGCAACATGTAGGTAGTGTTTATGTAAATAAAGGCTTATTTATATTTAGTCATTACTCCTTTCCTATCCAGCTTACTGTTTTTAACTGAAGCACCCACCTTCTTGTATTTTTCTGCAAAAAAATAAAATAATATTTAAAAAAAATAATAAACAATATTAAAGCTGTGGTCATTACATTATCAGACAAACCTCCCCTCTCCCCCTATGACCATCTGACTTGGTGAAAGTCTCTTACAAGAATGAAAATTACACTAAATTGTTAGTATTCTGAAGTCAATTTGAACTATGTTAAGATTAAATATAAACATCAAACAATATCACTTCCTCCACAACCATGCGGCTCCATTGTGACATGACAGAAAAAAAAATTTTTTTCGCGCTTAGCGCAAAAATGCGCAAACAGTGACCTATATAGCCAAAAACTAGACAAAATTGCACGTCAGATCCGGGATACGGCGTCGTTTTCTGATGTTTCCTAAACAAGTACTAGATCTTTTTAATAGGAAGTTTTTCTCCAAAATTTCATAAAAGTCAATATGTTAGCAAATTGTAAAAACATAATAATTTTGTGATTGAATTCCAAACAATTCCTGAAATGTAATGGTTATTCATACCCAAAAACATAAAAAATATTGTCACATTATTCAAGTCTTCCTAACTTTTACAACGAACTCATGAAGAAAGCTCATAAAATAAAGACAATAAATACTAATATTGCAGCACATAAAACTTCAACTTTGAAAAAATCTACAAGACTCAATTTTCGACCAAATGACTTAAAAATTTGGGGTTTTCTTAGTTGAAGTATCTATAATGGAAGAAAAATATTAGAAAAATGAAATATTGAAGTCGATTTTTGAGGTTTTGTCCGGCTTCCGGCCACTGTGGGTCGGTCGGGTGACCGATGATGCTGTGGACTGTGAGGGGTAGCCAACAACGGAAAGTGGAACGATAGCAAGCTGACAGTCAGCTAGCTAGCGTTACAGCAACGGTGGCAGCTCGCCAACGGTGCCGAAGTCACGTTCCGTATGCTATAATTTAGAGGAATTGCTACACTTTTTTTTTTTTCGGACCGACAACGGATCCTTGCAGCAACTGATTGGGAGATATTGCGCTTTTATCTCGCTTGGTTGTGCATGTAGAACAGAGCACAGATCGAATGATGCCGATGGTAGTCGTATCTTGTGTTTCCACCAGCAACAACGCTGCGTGAGACATTTGGTTCTGCGTTGGGCTGGTGCAACGTTGAAGACAGAGTCCAAGGTCGTTTGCTGACTGGGGTGAAGGTCTTCGGGTCGTAACCGAAACCCGACTGGGAAGAATGGTTACCTGAATATTTAAAGACACAGACGATGAAGCATCGAAATTCTGTAATCAAATAATCGTAGGCGGATTTCCTAATTCATAGGCATATTACGTGACAAGTAGTGTGGACCAAAAGAGGCAAAAAAGAAACCTTACTTTAGTAAAACAGTACCTGAGATGCCCCTTAAAGATTTAAGCTTATTTTGATGATTGAGAGATACTGTCACAGGTCGGTCTATGATGGTCTAATGCCTTTTTTGTTTCACGTTTAACAAAAATGTCGTATCTGACAATCTTTTAGGTATGGCAAAAGCCTCCAAATTTGCGAACACAGTACGACCCTCTTTTTAAAGTTGTGTTAGTTATGTGTAAGTTATAGATTTTGAACAGCCTAGGAATTGTGGGAGCTTGGCTGATGGTTCTCGATGAGGATCACCCAGCGTAGTGACCCGCTACACTGCAGTACGTCCGATGTGGTCGAACGCTGACCGAAGAAAGAGGGAGAGTTGTGGCCTGCTATGATCTCGTCAGCAGCTGTCAGTCGATAACGTAGGAGGATTTTTTTTTTCATTATTTATCGTACAAATTGGGTTGAATGGTCTCAGATGTTCATGAAACTTTTTCCACAGGTAGGGCTCATTATTAAAAAAATTGAAAAAAAAATCCCGGAAAATTAAGGTGGATTTTTTTTTGTTTTCCTCTGACACGTAGAAACAAAGTTTTTTTTTCTAGAAAATTTCCTCAGATCTAAAAAAAAATATGAACTGGCAAAAGTTTTCCACAAAATTTTCCACAGTTGAGAAAATACGTTAAGAAAAATCGGAAAAACTATGCCCGAACTCGTGGAAAATTTTCAAAAAAAAAAATTTTTGAGAAGGTTATTTTATAAGATTTGATCGCTGAAATTTTTGGAATGCAGTTTTTTTTCCTTCTTGAATTATGGCCAATTTTGTTGAAAAATGTCCAAATGTGCCATATTAGCCTTTTTTTTGAAAAATCATAACTCAAGAACGAAGCATCGTAGGAACAAAGTTTTTTAATAAAAATGAAAGCAAATTTTCTCAGAAATCCAAAAAAGATTAAGTGGAAAAAGTTTTCCACAATTTTTTTTACCGTTGAAAAAACTCATAAAAAATGCCGGAAAAACTATGCCCCAATTCGCGGGAAAATTAAAAAAAAAATCTTTTGAAAAGGTGATATTATAAACTTTGATTGGTGAATTTTTTGGAATGCACTTTTTTTTCTGAGTTATGGCAAATCTTGTGTATAATGACCATTTCTTACAAAATTTGGCATAACCTAGGAAAGAAAAAAGTGCGTTCCAAAAATTTCAGCAATTAAAGCCTTTCTCAAAAATATTTTTTCAAAATTTTCGGCGAGTAAGGGCATAGTTTTTCGTTTTTTAAAATGAATTTTCTCAACGGTGGAAAATTTTGTAGAAAACTTTTTTCCATTTCAATTTTTTTTATGTTTTCTGAGAAAATTTGCCTTCATTTTCATAAAAAAAAAACTCTTCTTATACGTTCTTGAATTATGGTTTTTCAAAAAAAAGGCTAATATGGCACAATTGGACATATTTCAACAAAATTGGGCATAACTCAAAAACTAAAAAAAAGAGCATTCCGAAAATTCAGCGATTCCAGCTTACGGAATAACCTTCTCAAAAATATTTTATTTTTAAATTTTTCACAAGTTCGGGCATAGTTTTTCCGGATTTTCTTTACGAATTTTCTCAACTGTGGAACATTTTGTGAAAAACTTTTGTCAGTTTATATTTTTTTGATTTGCTTCCATTAAACAACAACTTTGTTTCTACGATGCTTCGTTCTTGAGTTATGATTTTTCAAAGTTAGTAGTGTCAGGGAAAACAAAAAAAAATCCATCTAAGTTTTCCGAGAAAATAGGGGACCCAGAACAGAACAGAAAAAAAATATTTTTGGGATAACTAGAATGATTTCAGCAGAATTTTCCAACAATTTTACTTTTTATTTATTTAGAATGTATTCCTGCCCATGCATGTATTGAACAATTTCTTTAGGAATCCCTCCAGGAAGTCGATGTGTTATTTAACTTGGGGGGTTTTAATGAGTTTCGCAAGAAATTACTCATAAAATTAATCTAGGAACCAGTCAACGTTTTTTTTTCAGAAATGCCTCAAGGAAGTTATTCGCTTTCAGGGGTTCCTTCATGAATTTCTTCAAAATGTAAGAAATTACTGAAAATATTCTTCATGAAACTAGTTCACGGGTTTCTCCAAGTACACCGTCAGATATTCCTTAAAAAAATAAATTCTTGCGGAAATTGATTGGCAGTTTCATTTAAAAATTCATCCAGAGATACCTTAAAGTAGGATTTTTTCTAGAATTTTCTGCATGAGTTTCAGAAATTGTTCCAGCGATACTTGAGGTTTTCTAGGGATTCGTCCAGATAATCAGATTTTTTTTTCCAGGAATTGTTTAAGAAATTTTTGTTGGAAGTTCTCCAGACGTCTTTACAGATATTCCTCATTGTATTTGTTTTATGAATTTCTACGGAGTGGGAATTCCTCTCGATAATTTTGTCTCAAGGAATTGCTCCATAAATTCCTTTTAGTTACGGAGTTCTTAAAGAATATCTCCTAAGATTCTCTCAAAAAATTTTACAGAAATTACTCCAAGAATTATTGTTTGAAATTACTGCATATTTTTACAAGAACTTTATATATAGAAATATTTACTGAGGGTTGTTCAGTTAAAAACTTGTAGTTTGTATTATGATGACTTATAATGCAGGGATTTTCAGCCTGTTGACATGGGAAGCACTTCATATCAATTAATTGATTTGTGGAGCACCCATAATAGCGCCAAAGCATACCTCATGACATACAAGATTTATTCCATTTTTTTTATAAACTTCTCTGGCTTTGTCGATGATAACGATGAGTGGAGTATAAGGTGTGATTCTCTGGCAATATTTTTTACAGATTCCTTAGCAATGATAGCATTTTTGGCGGATGCATGCAAACTGACCATTCATCAGTCTTTTCCTCAAAGCTTTCTAACAAACTACTTTCATCATTCTTATGACTTTCTCACCGAGAATTGTAATATATTCCTGATATTTTTGGTATCTGCCTTATACTATATTAGCGTGTACTCAGCTGATTGACTTCAGAATATTTCTGAAAGAATCGCTGAAGAAATTTCAGAAGGAATTTTAAAAAAAATCTGAAAAAAATTCTAAATGAATTCATGAAAGAATTTCTGGAAAAAAAACTTCCATAGATCAATTTTCTGAAGAAATTTCAGAGAGAATACCTGAAGAAACACCTGGAAACCTAACAAAACATTTTGTTAATATATATCTCAAGAAAAAAAATGCAGAAGCAATCCCTCAATAAAAATCCTAAACAATGTTTTAAGGAATTCATATAGAAAAATTCCAAAAGGTACACTTGGAGGAAACCCTGGATAAAGTTCTGTGAAAATACATAGAGGAATATCCGACTAAATTTCTGCCGAAATCTCTGTGTGAACTTCTGCAGGAATTTCTGCAAGAATGTCTTCCAACCTTTCCATAAAAATTCTTATAACACTCTCCGAAAGAATCTGTAGCAAGAATTCTGAAAGAATCCTTGGAAGATTTCCTAAGACTTTCTTAAGTCTGTTGACTTTCTTAAGAAATCCTTGTAGAAATTTCACGCTAAAGCCGGTCAGCACTAAAGTGCATAACTTCCAGACTACACCAAAAATAACCCTTGCACTTTCATAAAATCAGCTTCTGCGTCCACAAAATCGTGAAGTTCGCAAAAAAATTTGTACGGCGATCTAGCTAGGTTTACTAGTGACCTTGGTGAACAAAAAAATATCGACATTTTGCATCTAGAAAAGTGTACGAGCTGTTTTTGTGAATGTGTAACTGCTACACATTTTTGTGTAGTCTGGAAATTATGAATTTATGAGTAGGTCTTACACATTTTAGTGCTGAGCAGTTTTAGCGTGAATATTTGAAGGTATGTGAAGAAATTATCGGAGCTTCCCTCATAATCTCTTGTAGAAAATTCAATGTTTGGAGAAATTTCTGTAGAATGCTTCTGAGCAAATGTTGAAGGAGTTCTATTTTTTTTTCAATGAAGCCGTGAATCATTTTCAGGAGAAAAAATAATGGAATATTTTTAAGAAAGTTCATGGAAGGTTCTCCATGCAAAACATCTGGAGAAATTTATAGATAAATTTCATGAACAATCTATGCATGATTTTTTTTTGAATGGAAGACAAGCACGAGGAGTTTTCAAAGGAGTCTCTGAAATAATTTCTTTAAGAATTCCTGGGAAGTTTTTCATGAAGGGTTCATGAAGGAATTATAGAAAAATCAATGGAAGTTTTTTCAAAGTAATCCTTGTAGAAATTTGTAAAGGAGTCTCTGGATAAAATGTGGAAATATTTCTGAATAAATTATTAGTCGAATTCATAATGAAAGCAATGGGAGATTTTCAGAAAGAATTCTTCGAAAAACTTGTGAAGGTACCCCTAGGACAGTTTCTATAGGAATCCTTGCAGAAATTTTTTGAATGGATCTCACAACTTAAAAAAAAAGAGCCACTTGAGAATTTCTTAAAAAATTCTAGAATATTGTCTGACAGAAATTCAGATATTCATGAAGAAATTTCTAAAGCAAACCCCGAAGAATGTTTTGGAATAAGGCTGACACAAATTTCGATTTCTCTCATGTCACCCCCCTCCGGAAATTTTTGGTCGGATTTCAACAGTTTGAGGGGGGGGGGGGGTCTCAATAATATTATTTAAGAAATTTAAAAATTTTAAGTGAAATTAGAGTTGTCGAGAAAATTTCTTAACAAATCCGATGAGTTTGACAATTTTGCCTAATTGTTTGGATAATTTTGCATAAAATACATTTGTTATTTATCATCCCCCCCCCCTTGACGAGTCAACGAGCAAAGTGACAAAAGAAGAAAATGATATTTGTTCCGGCCTAAAACCGTGGAAGATCAATTGAGAGGATGCATGAAGGAATTGCCGAAGGATTTTTCGAAAAAAAAATCTAGAAATATCCCGAAAAAATAGGGTTAATCTCTTAGGGATTTTCTAAAAAAAATCTCTGTAGAAATTTCTAAAGAAACTCAAACACAACTCTATGTCAAACTTATGGAGGTATCCCTATTGGAAATTCTGAAGAAATTGGAAGTTACTGTGGGAATTTCTGGTGCAATCCTTATAAGAATTTCCAAAGTCACCCCAGTACAAATTTTTGACGGAACTTTTGAAGCATTTTCTGAAAAACTTTGGAATAGTTTCTGAAGGCATCGCTGAAAGTTTTGTTGAAGGAATATTTGGAGAAATTCCTAAAAGTATCTCTAAACAAATTGTTGATAGAATCACTGGAAGAATTTCTACTCAAATTGATGGATATTTTTTTTGAAAAAGTGGAGCAATTTCAGAAGCAAATCAAATATGCAAGATCCATTGAAATAATTCTTTGTGGAATTTTTTGAATAGAAGGTATTTCAAAACAAATTCCTGAAGAAAATTTCAGAATGAATCTATGTGAGGTTTTTTTAAAAGATGAATCCATGTTAAGATTTTTTTATTTTTTTATAATCTGTGAGGGAATTTTTGTTGAGCACTCGGACAAATTTCAGAATGATTTTTTAAAAAGATTTTTGAGAAGAATTTCTGAAGAATTTTTTGGTAGATTTTCTTCAAAAGATTCTCCAAACGAATGCTTTGAGGATTATGTAAACAATGACTTGATGATAATTTGTGAAAAATCATGGAGGAAATAGTGCAGCAAATCTTGCCAGATTTCATGAAACAATGCTTTGTGACTCTTTTTGGAACCCAAGGAAGATTTTCTGAAATAATCTGTAATATGATGATTTGATTTGGGAAGTTTTCTTCGGAGACCGTCGTGGGCATTAGCGTGGAACACAAAAAAGACATTTTACTCCTGTACACTTTTTGAGTTCCATTTTGCCCCCATATCAACTGTGCAAAATTTCAGATTGATCGGAGAAACTATATTTGAGCGCCAGCCATTTTAAGTTTTCATACGATTTAGTATGGGGAAAATCACTTTTTCAAAGAAAAATCGCTACAGGTTGCCCCTTAACCCCTTAAAATAAATTGATGAATGATTTCTGTTGGAAATTTTACGAGGAACCAACCATCCGAAGACCGCAAAGCGATCTAAGGCATGTGGAAAAAGTTATGGACTGAAAACCGAATGACATGCAAACGCTGTTTAACATGTAAGGAATAACAATAAATAATAAAATCTCGTCATTTTATCGATCGGGTGAGGCCTAATAACTTTTTCCACGAACGTCGCATCGATTTGCTGTCTTCGGAGGTCTGATTCCTAGTGAAGCTTCCTACAGAAATCATTTATCGACTTATTTTTAGGGATCTAGGAGTGACTCCTAGCGATTTTTATTTGCAGGAGTAAAATTTCCCCATAATAAATCGTATGAAAAACTAAGAATGGCGGGCGCTGAAATATAGTTTTTCCGATCGATCTTAAATTTTGCACAGTTGATATGGGACCAAAGTGAAACTCAAAAAGTATACAGGAACTTGAGTTTTTCCATTTTTTATATTTTCCCATATAAACCGTGTACCAGGCTAGTGGGCATATAGTCTTTGTAACTGGCTCTGTACCCATCAGGCCCGAGCCTGAGACCCAGAAAGAAGAAGAAGGCGACCGTCGTAATAAAGTTGAAAATTCTGGGTTCACTTTCATTTAACACCACAGAATTGCAACAAAAGGCGACCGAGCAGATAATGGTACAAACCAACACTACTCGTACAGAAAGATCCTTCGGCAAATACCGCACAACCAGTAATCACGCTCTATCAAGTGTTTTTTTTACGAATCTCTAAGTTTCCGAAGGAACCCCTTGAGGAATTTCAGAAGGGATCCCAAGAGGAATATTTGAATTAATTACTGTTTTTAATTTTTTTGGACATTTATGATAATAACGACATTGTGTATGCCCATTGCTTAAAATATTGGTTTTTGAATCAATTATACATGTCGATCAAAAGATGTCGATCTTAACAACCTAGAGAGATAGTGGTTTATTCGTTATTTAGCGAGAATTTTTATAAAAGCCAAAAACTCCAAGCCTTTTATCAAAAAGTTGATTTTCATGCAGTTTTTATGGGTTTTGGTACATTTTCGTACACACTTCAACCCTCCTAAGATGTGTGTAAAGAATTAGCATTAAGTTAAAATTCACAAATACAAAAAAACTAAAAAAAAAAAAACTTTCTAAGATGTTGAGTTTTTCGCACCACGATGGCGTAATGAGCGTTCAGCGTGTCTGTCTGGATCATATTGACCCCAATATTCTACTAGGGTTAAATAAAAATAAAATAAAAATTTTTGCTTCGATTACACTAGTTTACAAAATAAAACGAAAGTCGTGAACTTCTGTCAACGACCCAAATTTTTGAAGCACAATTTAGTGCTGATTTCGAAACCGAGCTTCAAAAAATTTTAAGTTGAATAGTTTTTGAGTTTTAGCTCAATATCGAGCTTTACAACTTTTCAAAATATGTAATTTACTAAAATTCAAATACATTGCGTTTTGTTCAACCAATTTTTATACTTTTTCCATAAATTAAAAGCTGAATATAATACCATTCGATCATCTGAATACAGGTTTTGCGTTAGATGGTTGAATTTCAAGATATTGGCGAGTTTTAGGGACGATCTCCTTAAATTTTAGCAAAATTCCCAATGATTTTTGAAGAAATGTATTTTTTTCAATAAGAAAAAAAAACAATTTATAAATTCTTTCTCGACGTTTACTTGGCACATCATAGTTACAGTAAAAATTTCAGCTCAATCGGAGCATTGGTTACGAAGAATGAGATGTCTGGAGTGAGCGACTTTGCTTAAAAATAGAACAAAAATCGATTTCAAATTATCAACCTTGTATGGAAAGTCGAAAAAAACTCAACTCTACTGTAATTTTTTTCTTTCGCGTTTTCGAACTCAGGGCATGGTTCTACACCAAAAATGATCATCAGCTTACCGAGTTCAAAAATGCTGTAAACTAATGTTATATGAAAAATGTGATTTGATAGACATTTTGAAAATTGAAATGTACGCTAAATCGAGGTATACCTGTAAAGCGTGGGACACGAGATAAACTAGTAGCGCTAGAAATCTCATTAATACAGGAAAAAGAAAGATGCTCATTGTCAGACATACATACCATTCTGGAATGACAAAAGAGTACATTTTCTATTTTTTCTGTCGACCATGGGCCACCCTAGTAACGATTCACTGGTTTACTCGCATCCCAATTTCCCGTAGTCATTCGCCGGTACTTTCCGGTGGTAACCTTCACGCCAAGGAAACAATTCCCTTATCGCATCGGGACATCGTGTGTCCCCATCATCGCTCGTCCACGTCGTCGCGTCGTCGCTGTTTGTTACCATTACCTGAGGTTAGATTTGTGGCAAATGCAAATATAGTTTCCACCGCGCAGACGGTGCGGTGGTGGACGAAGAACAGGTGCTTCCGGAATCGCTTCATCAAATCAATGCTTCTCCAGCCCGATGCTGTGTGGAGCTCGGTTTGTTGGTTGGGTAGGTGTGGTACCACAACAAGTGTATGCAAATCGATCCGGCTAGGCCGCAACAAAGGCTTTGCATAATTTAACCTTCACCATCTTTAGCGAGAGACAAGGTTCGGCTCGACGAGTGTAGACAGTTGGATAGGATCCTATTATAGTCAATCCTACGTAGGCAGGCTGCCCGTGAGAAATGCTACGATGGCAAAAAGGTTCTTAAAGTACCTTATGAGGGGCTTCACCTACCTCCACTCGGGATATTACATGGTTCCCAATATGGTAACGGTCCGCACACTTTGGATTCGATGGTAGCTATGTAAGGAAAACAACACTGGAGCGGATAATATATAGAACGGTGGGGATGTAAAGGGAAAATCTATCGGCAGGGGCAATTACCAATAATTGATGGTAATGCTGAACGATTATTGGGCTTAAGTGCTGTTTTTAAAACGAGTGAAATGGCTTGGAAAAAGGGAACATTTACATGCTTTCAGGATTGCAAGGATGACATGAATCGTTTGCGATGGGAAGAGCATGCATGTACTTTTAATTAAGCCACGTTTTATTCATTTGACTTTAATGAAACGTGTTTCAAAAAATTGATATTGGCACCGCAATTGTTTTTCCGACAATTAATGTGAACAAAAATATTATTGGAAAGGGATGTTCTCAGTAAAAAGTACTGTATGCGTTAACAAAATTTTCAGCTGTGATGAGGATCTGACTCATTTTGACTCAAAAATTTGAAAAGCTTTCTGAGCGTTTCCAAAAATTTCACCTTCAGAATAATAAAAACTAACAAATAATTTTCAGTTCCCCGTGAAACCGCGCGATAAGCCCAGGATGCTTCTCTCGAAACAGCATACGCCACGAGCCACAACCGACACGACGCGGCGACACAAATTCCCTCAACCTGTCGGAATGTTTGCGCCACCGGAAACCCTAATTGAAATGGTTATTACCTTTGGCAGCTTCCACGTGCCTTTAGTGATATTTTTACACTCGTCCTAACAGTACACTGACTGCCTCTCGGGTCCCACCCGCCCATCCTTTGTTTGGGTTACCAATAAAATCTAGGTTATTTCGGCAGGATAATAAGGAGAACACATTTATGTTCGTTTGCGAGCCGTTTCCCGCCGTGTAACAACCCGCAAACGCGAAGGTAAATTTTTTGGTGATGCCATCTAATGGTGTACACGTGGAGACTCCGACATAAAATAGGGTACAGGCGAGAATACCGGCATTAAATTAATATTTGCGCAAATCGTGGGTTGAGTTGCAAAGATGAGTATATCAATAACCGCTACTATCTTCAATTACATAGGTCCACGCATCTCTACACAACTGACCAAATCTTTGCAATCGTTGACGCGAAGCAGCCCAGGATGGTGATTTTTCATTTCGACGCTCTGCACTACCGCATGGGTGCTCAAGACTAAAGGTAAGTAAGTAGTCACCTTAAACGAATGACTTCGTGGGAAATTATCTGACTGGCTACATCCAACTGCCGGTTGACAACGGGCGAGTTCTTTGCCGTACAGCAAACCCTTCAGAAATGCCGTGAATACCTGATCCAAACGCTTCACATGTTCATAGCTTACAACGAGGCATACGGCAGTATAGACCATACAGAGCTTTGGAAAATAATGGACGCAAACGGATTTCCTGATAAGTTGACCAGACTATTCAAAGCAACGATGGACGGTGTGCAAAACTGTAGTAGTATTGTCACGATAGATGGGGATACCTTCAAAATGATGGAGGAATTCCTCTACACCCGAACCTCAATTTAGGTAGTGAGTAACGTTGGGCAATTTTGAATCGATGTTCGTAACATGTTGAAGCCCCACGACATCTACTGAATCGATTTTCCATCGATTTTTCTTTCGATTCAAAAATATTCAATTTCTTTTTTTTTTTTCAGAATGTACTGTAGAATTTCATCATTTCAGAAATGTACATAAAATCGAAGTACATAAAATCGAAGGTCTATATAATCTACTATTGCTTTTCTGGGTGTTTGAAGGTTTTCAGCAGGCTACCTTACCGGGGCCGCGCTGCCTACATTGCGTTGAAGGGGCTGCCTTCTTAGGTATAGCTGACACAATACAGCATTTCATACTCAGCCGCTGGATGCCAGAACAGACGCTGTTTGAGCCGCACCTCCTTGGTGAACAGACGCTCGGATCGTACCTCCTCAATCTAGCTGAAGTCAGAAGGACAACAGTGCCCAGGCTGCACTACCAGCTAAGCACACAACTCTTAGCTGGCGGTCTTTGTCATCGTTTGACCCGTGGAAGCATGAGGTAGGAACTTGTGAGGACCAGAGCTATGTTGGACGCTCTCCTTATCGACTCACCGTTTTGCAGCCCTATATAATATCTATATAATCTAGGGACCACTAAATCGAGGTATACCTGTATATCTCAGGTTTCTTGGGCAATCCCTTCCAGGAGTCTGGGTGAATATTTTTCAGGATTATGGAGGAATCTTTCTTATGGTCTAGAGCTAGCGAGCCCCTTTCAGGGTTCTAGCTCATCCTTCTCAGGATTCCAAGTCAGCCCATCACTGGATTCCAAATATTTTTTGAGAATCCTTCACAGGACTTGAGATGAATTTCTCTTAACAACTTGGAAGATCCTCTCTTAGGATCCCTCTCAGGGTTCTGGGGCAATCTCTTTCAGGATATTATTGGGATGTGGGACATTTTAGGGGCCCCAACAAAAACATTTTTTGGTTGCTAACATTAGCTTTATTTTTCATATTACTCAAGTACTGTTCGAAAATAAGGAAAAACATTTTTGGCCATCACTCCGAGGGGCCTCCACATCCGCTCGGGCCCCGGGCCCCCACAATCCTTAATCCGGGCCTGGGTATCATAACAAAAACAGAACTTATCACTATTTTTTTTAAATTTCAGCACCCCATATACCGATACGCCCTTAAGAAAATTACTTCAATATTGAACCTTATTTGGATGATTTTTATTAATCAGGACGATAATTCCTTAAGAGTAGATTTCTTTCAGAAGTATAAATTTTATTGCCGGAATGCTTTCTGAAATTTTTGTTGGAGTTCATCGAGAGATTCCTAAATTATATCCCCTATATATTTCCTAAGGGTTTCTGGAATTTTTCCAGGGATTCTCTCAGGCGTTTCTTCAGGAATTCCTCCAGAAAATTCTCTAGAGATTCTCCTGGAACTTCCTCCAGGGGGCTTCCTAGAAGATCTTCAGATATTTCTCCTTGCATCGGATCGTAAACTTCTCTAAAGGTTCAAAGGAACCTTTCTATAGGCATTCTTCCGGATTTTTTTTCCAGTGACCCTTTAGGAATTCCTTCACCCTTCAGAGATTCTTTCACGAACTTCTTTAGAAATCACTTAAGAATTTATATCTTGATATTTCTTTCCTCTATGGAAATTTAATATGCAAATACCTTTCAGACATTTTGCAAAAAAATCACCCAGAAAAATCTCTAGAATTTCTTCCAGGGTTTGTTCCAAATCATCCTCCACGAATCCCATTAGAAATTTATTAGGAGGTTTTTTCAAGAATTTTCCCAGAACCTTTGCCTGCAATTTATGAACGTATTACTGAAGAGCATTTTTTAAGAATTCCTCATGAAACTTCTTCGAGTTATAATTCAGAAATTCCTCAAGGATGTCCTCTAGAAATCCTTTCAGATATTTTTCTCCGATACTTTTCCACAATTTGTCTTCAAATTTTTCTTAAAATAGTAATAAAATTATTCTTGAAATTCCTTCAAAGCCAAATGAGAAGTTTCTCAAGGCATTCCCCAAGGGTTCCTTCAGGAGCTCCTCCGACGATTGTTTCTGAAATTGTTTCAATAAAATTGAATCTTATCAGGAAATATTCAAACATACCCAGGGCTAAAAATCTCGTTAATACAGTAAAAAAAACTACTTCAATATTTTAAATGTAATTTTAAAAAATACTTCTGAAAATATCCGTAGAGGAATATCTCGAAGAAATACTGGAGAAATTTATGAAGGAAGCGTAGAAGGAATTTAAAAAAGAAACCTTTTAGACATTACTTCGGTAACCCCTGATTCCTGGAGAACTCATGTACGAATTTCGGAATCGCTGGAAATTCTCTAAAAAATCTGGAAATTAAACATAAAATCCGTGGAAACTTATTTGAGGTTATCTCTTATTGATGTTCATGAAAAATCCTTAAACTACTGAAAGACACTTTAGTGATGTTGCTGAAGGAATTCCTGAGTAAGTTTTAGATAGATAGAATTTCTGAAAGAATCCTTGGAGGATTTAAAAAAAATCAATTATCTACTTAATTCTTGCAGAAATCCCTGGAAATATTCATTAACGAATCCCTGGAGGATTATGTGGAAGAATCCTAAGGAATTTTCTGAAGGAATTCTAGAATGAGTTACTAAAGAAATTTCTGGAAATTCTCCTTGAGACCCTTGATGGAATTTCAAAATTCATGAAGAATTTTCTGGAAGAACTCCCGGAAGAATTCATTAACATATTTCAAAATTTCCAAAGAAATTTACGTAAAACTTTCTGGGAATTGTTCCTGAAGAAATTTCTGAATTTCCTAAGGAATCCGAGTAAAAATTCCTAAACTTATCTTTTTAAGAAATTCAGAAGGAATTCATAGTAAAACACATGGAGGAATATCCGGAGGAACTCATGCAGTAATCAATATACGAATTTCTGCAGAAATCACTGAAAGAATGCCTACTAAAATCACTTGAAAATCATGAAATAGCTTTAGAAAATTTCCTCCATGAATATATTTATAGAAAAATCCCTGAAATAATTTTCGAAGTAACCGATGGAGGCATTACTGAAACAACCCTGGAATTACCTTGTCAACAGAATTCCTGATGCCAGGGCCCATGGCGTAGTGACTACACGTTTGCTTCATTAGCATGGTCATAAGGTCATGGGTTCGATCTCAGACCCGGCACTATCGTCGGTTGCTCTTCCCCCCTGAGAGCAGCTGGCACTGACCCTCTTCTGAGCCCATGGCTCAAATGAACCTAGATACTTGGACATTGGCAAACGGCAACCCATAATGGACCCCCAATCGGACTGGAAACAGGAACAACCAACAGCCACACATCAACATCCTCCTCGAGCTCATCATTCTACGCAACGGCCACCAGCTTGATGTTGTACAGTTAGAAATAGAATACATTCAGGCGCTGTACAAAGTGTATGTACAGCTTCCCAGTGGAATCGCTCACGCAGTGCCCTAGTGGACAATAGAGCTGTAAATTAGGTTAAGTTATTGAAGAATAAAAAAAACAGAATTCCTGGAGTTCTGAATGGGGGGAAGTCCACAAATTACAAAACGCTTTGAGAAAGGATTGGTTCTGAAAAGGGTGATAACCTAAACTCAAGTTTCGCCCGAGCAGAAGGGAATAACAACATCATAAGGAGCTGTGTTATTCGGGCAAAATAACTGAATAATAAAATCGATTATTCTAAAGTTATTACCATAACATATTGTGTTATAAACTTGTCTGTCATAACAAAAAAATGTTCCTGGAAAACCATTTCAATAACTTGTTTTGTTAGTTTTAAAAACAACTTAATAACAGTGAAGTCGGAAAATATTTCAATAACAAATTTTGATATTAATATGTTATTGATAGTAATCGGAGAGCGGAATTTGCTATGATATCAAACTCGTTACCAAATAAGTTATAATACTTATTATATAAAACTATTCGCTTTGTCTCACAAACCCGCCAATATCATGAGGTTCATCACTCTGGCGTAAGAAATATTGAGCATTTAATTCATTCTAAGAGATTTGAAGTCGCAAGATAATCGAACTTTAGTAATTTCTATAATATCGACGAGCTTCGACTTCCACCTGTAATTCATAAACTGTTCTACTTAAATTGTTCTCGGAGCACGGTTTTGAAATCAACACGTGTACTTGAAAAAGCTTGATCGTCGATAGCAATTTATGACTTTTGTTTTTTTTCAGCCTAGAAACTGAAGAATTTTTAGAATGCTCAACAGTTTTGCAGAAAATTTTTGGAATATTGGAAATATTGTATAGATTATTACAACTTTTCTGGAAACTTTGGTTTAATTCCTCCGATTTTCCTTGGATACAAGAATTATGTCGAGTATTCCTTCTGGATTCTACTAGGATTCCTCCAAAAATTTTTCTATAATTTCTCCTGAACTTCCTCTGATGATTCCTACAAAACTTTCACCAGAATTTTTTGCAATATTTTTTCTAAAATTCCTCTATTTATATCTCTAAGTTAACTTGATGATTTTGTGGCTATATCGGTCTCTTTCTACTCATAAGTATAAGGGAGTAGAGATCAAAGTGGATAATGAAATGATAGATATGATAGAATTCGCTAGGTAGCGAACAAGTGTGAACATTTTATAGAAGGTGAAATTAGGCCATGTGAAAAAGTGTTCTATCCAATAAGATCGAAAAAGCTAACAGGAAGAACACGCCGCGATATAGGCATACCCAAGGGCATACCTCTATGAACGGAGTGCGAATTCCGAAAAAGCTACCGATCGTTAGAATTTGTGATGAAAACAGAACAATACATAGGCAGTCGGGTGCCTGAAACTTTTGCCAGTCTTGGTAAGGTGGTATGAACTACCAACCAAGCCGATCTGTTTAAAAGCACAGGTCACACGGCAGAAGTTTCACGCATTCGATGTATTCGTTTAATACATGGCCTACTTGCCTAATTTCACCTTCTATAAAATTTTCACACTTGTTCGCTACCTAACGAATTCTATCATATCTATCATTTCATTATCCACTTTGATCTCTACTCCCTTATACTTATGAGTAGAAAGAGACCGATATGGCCACAAAATTATCAAGTCAATTATAGAATAAGGTCGATAAATCAGTACATGATATATCTCTAAGGATTCCGTCAAAAACACTTTTTGTGTTTATCAAGTGACTTTGAAATTTCTTCCAGAAACTCGTCGACAGATTTGGTCATAAACTTTTCCATAAATTACTTCAAAAATATTCCAGAAATTTCTTCGAGAGTTCTTCGACGGAATCTTCCATGGATTTTCAAAGACTCCTCTAGAAATTCTTCCAAAATCCTGCATAGAATCCCTTCAAGGATTTCTTCAGAACTTCCTGTGATCATTAGTCCTGAAGTTCATCTTAAGATTTCTCTGAAAATTTCTTTGAGGATTTCACCAGGAGTTTTTCCGAATGAGGAGTTTTTCAAAAGATTCTGCCAAGAATTTTAATAATTGCTTAGAAGAATTATCTTCGGAATATCTAAGAAAATTGCGCCAGGAGTTCTCTCGAAGACTTCTCCGGGGATTTATCGAAAGGTTCCTGCAGAACTTCCAAGTGCTTATCCGAAAATTATTTAAGGAATTCTTAAAAGGAGTCGTTCAGAAATTTCCTTCTTAACTGAATACGAAAATGGAACAACACAAAGGGACAGGTCATAATCGTCGAAATGTTGCTGAGATTTCAAAATTTGTTACTGTTGTTTTATTGTTGATAAGTTGATCAACAGTACAACAATAACTAAACATGTACGTTATTTAAATGTAATTTAGTTAATGCATATCAATAGCTTGATTATCACAAAATGAGATTGTCCAACAAAATTTCTTATGGAAAAGCTATGCCTTGATAATTTAATAATAACAAAACAAGATATAAAAAAACAGCTTATGTGATTTCGTAGTTATTAACTAGATATTCTCCTCTGCTCGGGTCAGACGATGTCCCATACAAAAAGTCTGACAAGGGGGGAAGGGAGTTAAAAATGGACATTTTTTTGTGTGACCTAATTTATGGAATTTTTAGGAAACCCATGGAGCCGATTCAGAAGGTTCTATATAGAAATTCTTAGCAAAATTGATGGAGGAATTTATGGCAGTTTCTGGAGAGTCCTCTATAGGAGTTTCTGAAGAAGATTTCATGAAATAAATGCCTCCAAAAATGTCATTCGTAAATTGCCATAAAAACCTTCCCAGAGATATACCAAGAACATGTACGAGAATGTGTTTGTGGACCTCATGAGAATACCGCCAAGAATTTAAGGTATACAGAAGAGAATCATTTAGTACTTACAAAAGAACAAGTGAGAATATTCAAAGTATTGCCCTAAGAAAGCATTTTAAAGAAACCATAAAAATATTACTAAAGATTCTCAAAAAGAAGTCCAGACAAAAAACTGAAAAATGCGAGAAAGGTAGAAGTTGAAAGAAAGAACAACGGGGTTGTCATGGAGACGCAGAGAAGAAGGCAGGTAAGCAGTCTTTTGAATTATTTCGACGGAAACGAACGTGTTTTATTTCGCAGTGGAAGTTGACCGAAAGGAGCAACCCCAAACAATGTTTAGGGCTGGAATTGGACTCTACTCGTTTCGGACACGACAATTTTGAATAACATTCCGTCAAATATTATAATGGATAGTACTTTGCCGTCTATGTTAGCGATTTGTCCTCTACACATCACCATTAATTCCTAGGCACGAAATGGAATCACCAAAGAACGTAAACGCACGCTATGTCCAAAGGGAAGTATTAAGAAAATATAATGTACCTCAAATGTTATTCCCTAGGATCGTAGCTTTGGACCTCTAATTTCAGAATCTGTGCGGTTTAAAATGTTTCATCTTGGGTTTTTGATATTTTTGATTGTTTTTTTTTCCTATTTTCCCATACAAATATCGTAATATCGCAAAAAGTCATATTCAGGTCAATTTCATCGCATATAAAAATGTATGAAAAAAAAAAACCAAGATTGATTATTTTGAACCATACATTTTCTAAATCTAGGGGTCCAAAAATATGGTTCTAGCGAATACATTTTGAGGTACTCACTTTTCATGATACTTCCCTTTGGACATAGCGTGAAACGTTTTCAAGACTGAATGACAAATTGGACTCAATGTTACACGCATCATGAAGTGCTGGTTGGTTGCGTTAGATGTCAACAAATTAGTTTCACCAGAAGCGTAAAATCTGTATCACGTTCATCAGCCGCCTTCAAACTCGGTGAAATAGCTGAGAGGTAAGAGATGTGGCTCGCGATCGGTAGATCCGGTGTTCGAATCCATGGCATTATGTCTAGCGATCGCTAGATGCTAAGAAAAAATATATTTTATTTTGGGATGCTTGGAAGGCGTAAATTTACATGTTTTTAACTTCAAATTTGTGTTTTTGAAGATGCTCGATGTCAGGTTGAGGACACTTAAAATTACATGATATTTTCTAGGTGTGTAGGGTAACATGTCCAATTGTAGATAATAAATCAGATGTCACGCCATTGAAACATTCTTGTGATATATTAACAGTTTTCTTCAGTTTTGATAGGTCGTATTTGGTCGGTATGGGGAAATTTGGTTATATTTACTTTCGGATTTTCACACTAATGGAATATTTTGCAGATTAGATACGCTTATGGTGCATACCTAGTGTCCCGTCACTCCAAAGACTTCTTATAATAATGAGTTGATTTTAAGTATGATGAACATTTGGTATAACAGTGGGGATTACTTTGGTGCTAGGTTGTATGGTTTACACTATGAAATACACCAAACAGAGTTCTACATGATGTTTCATATGAGTAAACTATGTTCAATGCTAATTTTTCAGGCAGGGAATTTCTACAAACCCTCGTTTGAATGTATACCATACATATCACCCATCACAGTACACAAACGACACAACGAATCCACCAAACATCAAAATAACTACTTCTGGTACGTACACAATACACATCTCTAGGTTTGGGACTGTCTACGAGAAGGGGAAAGCATCTACTACACGATTACGATCGGATAAAATGGATTGCGATTTACAAGCTTGAGCGTTTTTTGGCGTGGCTGTCTTCGGGCAGCTACCCCGCCGTTGCGTTGGTGGTTTTGTGAAGAGAGCTGATGAGTGTTATTAGAGCTTGACTAGAGTCTGATTCTGGTGTGTCGTTACTGTTGTTCTTGTAGCGGTAATTAGGGTTGACACCACCACGGTTAGTGATTCGTTTGTTTTTTGATTATGTGACTAGTTCCG
Source organism: Aedes albopictus (assembly GCF_035046485.1). Taxonomy (NCBI): domain Eukaryota; kingdom Metazoa; phylum Arthropoda; class Insecta; order Diptera; family Culicidae; genus Aedes; species Aedes albopictus. The sequence continues at coordinate 51,753,892 of NC_085137.1, read as the reverse complement.
TAGGTGGTAATTTGCTACGCTTGCAGAGCTGCTGATTGCGCGACTGAGAGGCTTGCTAGCGAATGTACGGTGAAGTTGCAAGAAAGCTTTTCGTTATAACAGCTGTGCCATCTTGCCACCTGTTTTGCCTATGATGGATGATGCTACGTCTAGAAAATTGCAAATTCGGTTATAATTGTGATTATGCCGGTGGGAAAAGTACTGTTTGAATGGAAACTTGCGTGACTTCTATGTACAAAATAATAGGGTGATGGATGCGATTTCAGCGAGATGATGATTGAAAAGATGGTGATGTTGAAATGACGATCAACGAATTGCATTTGCTGTTACCATTTTGTTTCAAGTAGTATACAACTGTAGAGCTTATTGAACTGTAAGAATTATGATGAAGATTTCGATATATTTCCTAAAAAAGCAAATTTTAATCAACAACGGATTACACTAAGCTGCGAACGCATTAAACAGACTGTGGTGAGATTTATCCACTACATAAAATGTATCCTTTCGAGAGAAATGAAAATGGAATCTCATTTCCACCGCGTTGTCGTCCGTTGTCGGCATACGAGTGATATGGGAAGCCATTAAATACATTAGTCGGGAGAAATCTTCCGTCCTTACTTGTATAGCATTCGTTGTGCAACACACTTCGCCGTCGTTGTTGGCTGTTTTGCCCACAAAAGCAAACCAAAGATGTCTCATCAAGCGGAGCGGAGGTTTTCCTCTATCATATGGTTTAGTCGTTTCTGTAATTTCGTATTCTTGCTAACGGTATCCACACGACATCAAATATTCCAACGATGTTCGTTTTCAGTTCCATTTCTCGGGCTGAACTGGGACGTCCAAACCGACTGGATACTAATACCAAAATTTGATCAAAGTTGTTCATATCAAGCTTTGTGAAGACATGGACTTGAATTCCACTGTAATGTACTTCTCAAATCTTGAGTTCACTTCTACCATAATGCATACGTATTAAACTCAAAGATTATACTTTGTTCATGGACCAATATTACATTCTAACATCATGTAGCAGGCACGATAACACTTTGTGTAAGAAAGTCAAGCATAGTTCCATTACGAACTCTCTTAGGCCATACCGGAAATCCCAGGCCCCCTCAGTATGTTAAATATTAAGAAATTCTGTTATATTAAACACTTTTTATACAATTCTTGGGAGCGGACCTGGTGTGATGGTTAGAACACTTGACTATCACGCCGAGGACCTGGGATCGAATCCCACTCCCGACAAACTCACAAAATGTGAGTTCTTCTTTCGGAAGGGAAGTAAAGCGTGGGTCGCGAGATGAACTAGCCTTGGGCTAAAAATCTCGTTACAACAGATAAAAAAAATACAATTCTTAAACCATTAGGTTAATTAAAAGATTTACTGGAGATTTTTTTTTTCTTTTTTTGTGTTTTTTTTTTCTTTTTTCAACATTATTGTTCTGAACGAGTTCTTCTGTTCGGGAGTATAATTAATTATTCATCAGAAAAAATCTCAATTCCCACAATCCAGGCAGCCACGGTCCAGTACTTCATGGTGAATCCAGCTTTCTACATCCAAACAGTTGGAAGAGGATTATTTGAAACGCAAAACGTACAATCTGGCTGCTGTTGAATCATCAGGTACCTTATACTCCTACCCATACAACTCTTGTGCACAGCAATAATGGTTAACTAGATAGCGGGTTAACACAACAATGAGTAGGAAAACGTAGGAACGGTTCTGCTTTGGCAACCGTGTCGACATGGGTGTTCCGTTTCCGCCATATATACAATTTTTTTTTGCGTTTACGTTTGCGGTGTATGTACTCGAAAATGCTTATTCCGGTTGCTTGCCGAAGCACAAAAGGTTGAAGTTTGTGGGAGTGTTTGCTTTTACTGTATAAAAAGATTATTTTTCGGTTTTTCAAATTTAAATTTCAAAAGCTAGGATGTAGAACCACTTACTGCTATTTAAGGATTTTTTCCGCAATAACTCGGTCAATTTCAAAACAATCGACTTGAATTCTGTACACTGCAGGATACTATACGTATCTCAGCGCGAATTAAGTCAGTTGGTTTCAACTTAACTGAGCATTGGTTTATTCATAAACATAAAAACATGAGTTTTTGAGCCCGCATAAAAAAACGTATTTATTGTGATATTGGGAAATATAAGAAAATTAAGGCGATTCTTAAATAACAAGTTTTCATTTTTTTTTCAGAAAATTCTCCAAAGATTCCTTTTTAAAATGTCTTCAGGGATTTATTTCTTCGAGAAACTACTTCAGTAATTCCATTGAGAATTTCTTTCAAGAATTTCGCAGAGAATTTTCCTCAGAAATTTCACGATAAAATCGTTTGGAATGTTTTGTATGAATCGCTTTATATTTTTTGGAATCCTTCTAAGGACTCGTTCAGAACATCGTTCATGGATTTTTTCAGAAATTACTGTGGGAGTTTTTCAGAAAATCTTCAAAGAATTCCTCTGACATTTTGTTCTTAAATTTCAGGAATTTCTTCACAAATTAACTACAACGATTTTTTTTTAAATTTTCTTCAGGGTTTTCTCCACAAATAAAAAAAAAACTTTAGAATTTTTTTTTCAGATTCTCTCTGAAATGTATCGAAGGATTCCTTTAGGAAACCGTTCATAAAATTCATTCATGGATTCCTTTAGACTTTCTACAGGGATTTTTTTTCAGAAACTCCTCCAAAATGTCTTTCAGGATGTTTTGGATGGATTTCTTCTGAAATAAGTCTGATTGTTTCTACAGAACTACAAGACTGAGAAAGCCAGCATTCCGGAATCAACATATTCCAGTCGTACTCATCCAGCACATTTCTATAGAAATTGCTCCAAGTATGAAAAAAGCTTCCACGAATTCTTTCCAAAAACCTTTGTAGGATTTATTTGGATTTTTTTTTCAATGGATCTATTCAGAAAGTCTCTCATGAGTTGCTCCAAAAAATCCTACATAGAAAAAATCTTGAAAAATCCCTTCGAAAAGTGGAACTTAAGGGTTTCAAAAATAATGATTCCCATACCAATAGCAACTCCACCAGGGATTCTGTCAAAAATTGGACCAGAGGTTATTTGACAAAATTTCTCTAGTTTTTTAGATTTTTCCTGAGATTTCCTATGAGATGAGTTAAAAAATTCCTCCAGTTATTTTTTTTTCAGAAAATCTTTCAAAGATTTCTTCAATAATGCCTCTAGGGATTTCTTCGAGAATAACTTCAAGGATTCCGTCAGGAATTTCTTCAACCATTCGTTTAAAATACTTCCAAGAATTTATTTGGAAGAGATTGTTTGATAAATTCCTCCCATAAATTCTCCAAAAATATCATACAAATTGTTTTTAGAGAATCTTGTGAGGATTACTTCGAAAACTTCTCCATGAACTTCTTTGGACATTCCTCCAGATATTCTTCCCGAATTCATCCAGGGATTTTTTCAAAAATTCTTCTAGATACTTATTAAGAAATTTCATTAGAAATTCATTTAGCAGAGATTCGAGTTCCTCCAGAAATTCTGCTTAGGGATTTTCAGAAAACGTTCCAAGAATTCCTTCGAAAATATCAGGTTTTGTTCGGAAATTTCGCAAAGTATTCCTCCAGAAATTCCTACAAAACATTTGTACAATATGCATGGTTTAAAATACACATCATGCATGCATTTCAAATTCTTTTTCAAAATTGCTTTGGAATTTCCTCTACGGAATCCTTCAGAAATTTCACTGAGAATTTCCATCAGAAATTTTACAAACAATTTTTGAGAAAGTATTGCATGTGATGCTTCAGATTTCTTTTAGAAATCCTCAAGGGATTCTTTAAGAAGTATGCCCATGGATGCAGAAGATCTTTCGAAATTCTTCTGGGAGTTTTTCAGAAAATTTTCCTAAAATTCCTCCAGAAACTTCTTCAAGAATTATTTAGAAAAATAAATCTACAATTATTTGGAAATTCTCCCCAGCAGTTTGTTTTTCAAGTTTCCCTAATTCGCGAATTATTTGGAAATTCTTTTACATATTCCTCCTTAAATTTCTCGAAGGATTCCTTTGGAAAACCATCCAACCAATTATCCGTTTATGTGATTCATTTGGAAATTTTTTGAGAGATCCTTCCAGAAAATCTCCCATGGGTTACTTCAGAAACTCCTATAAGAAATTTTTCAGAAATCCCCTCTGAATTTCTCTTCAGTAATTCCATTATTTTCTTCAGTTATTCCCCCAGGGAGTCCTTCAGAGATTTTCTGTTTGAAAAAGCAATGGATATTTTCTTCGTAATATTCTTACAGAGACTTGTTTTGAAGATTCACTGAAAATACATTTATAAATTCTTTCAGGAATTTCTTTACGAAATCTTTCCAAGATTCCATTCGAAATTTCTCTCAAGCTTCCTTCAGATTTTGCTTCCCCAGGGAGTCCTTAAGAAATTCCTTCATAGTTTCTCCCCTTCAAAAAATTTTCGATAAAATCTTCTTTGGATTACTTTTGAAATTGCTGCATGATTTTTTTAGAAAATCATCCTCGGATTCTTTCAAACCAATTCCAGGTTTTCTCTCAATAAATTCCGGCATAATTTTTACAGAGATAATTTTACAGACAACCTTCCACAGAAATTCGTCTATACATTTTTTCAGATACCCCTTAGATTCCTTTGAAATATCTTCAAAGGATTTTTCCAAAAAAAGTCCCCCAGACATTCTTTCTGACGGATATTCAGAATCTCTTCAGAATTTTCAAAAAGGTTTCTTCATAAATTCTTGGATAGATTCCTTAAGAAAATCCTCCTGGGATTCATTTGGAAATTCTTCAAGAAATGCGTCAGGCAATGCATTAAGGTTCCTCAAGGAATTTCCCCGTTGATTACTTTAGGAACAATCTAGAACGTGTTTTTTTTTATTTCATGGACGGCCTTTTTTTTAGAAATCACTCAAGGAAAAAAATAAATAATGCTGAAATCTTTCAACGATTCGATGTTCGTTAGGAAAACCTTAAGCAATTTTTATATGTATTCCGTAAAATATTATTTCAATTCCACCTTCTAAAAATCCTTCTAAAATTTATTCAAGTTAGCCTTCTGAAAATCTTTCATGAATTCCATCAGAATTCATTCAAATTCTTTCAGAGATTCCTTCAGATTTTTTTTCATGGATACCATTAGGGATTCTTTCAAGTATTTTTTTCAATTAATCTGCCGATTTCTTAAGAAATTCTTCCAGGGATTCTTTCGAGATTTTTTTCTGGGAATCCATCGCCATTACTCGAAGAAATGTCTCCAGGAATTACTTCACGAGTTCAACCAGCCATTCTAACATGATCAGTGTTTCCAGCAGGAAGTTCCTCAAATATTCATGCAGAAAGCCAATAGATTCCTTCAGGAATTCCTCCTGGTATTTCAGCATTTTTCCACCAGTAATTACTTCAACAATTTTTTTATGAAGTCTATCAGAAAATTTTCCAGAAATTACTCCAATAGTTTCCCTCTGATATTCCTTCATAAGTTTACCAAGATAGCTTCATTAGAAATACATTGGCTTCTCTAGATATCACTTTAAGGATGACTATAGGTATACACCCACAGATTCCTCCAGACATTCCTTCAGGTAATAGTCTCCTGAAATTCTACTTGGGCTTTCTCCAGGAATTATTCTTGAGTTGACTCAAAAGACTCTTTAAGGAATTTTACCCAAGGAGTTCCAATGGATATTCGTCTTGGTATTCATGTACTCCTTTGATTTGTTCAGCAATTTTCCTTGAATTACTTTCGGTGTTTCTCCATGATTTTTTTATACTTTTTCAGAGATTTTCATAGGAATTAAACAAGAAATATTTAGAAATTCTTTCTTGCTCTAATTTGGTAATTCATTTAGAAAATTGTTCATATATTCCTCCATGGATTCCGTATAAAATTGCACCATGGATTCTAAAAAAACTACAGAGACTTCTCCAATTTTTGATGGACATATGAGAGACATATCGACAGGGATGGCTTCAGAAATTCTACCAAATTTCAGAATATACTCAATTCTTTGGCTCTATAACATCTTCCAAAAATTCTTTGAGAACTTCTTGCAATTATTCTCTCAGAAACGTCCGATCATGCAGTTTCTCTATGGATTCCTTAAGATATTACTTTCTAGTGGAGGCTCGACTGTATTATTCCAACTATCATTAAAAACGGCTACGCAGTCTTGAAATTAGCAAACATATGTTTGACACGGGGTTAGTGTCTTCTTCAGGGGGAAACTAATTTGGTCGTTTTTGGCCTTGTATTTGCTAATTTCAAGACTACGTAGCCGTTTTTAATGATAGTTAAGATATTACTTCAAGTAATTACAACTTCAGAAATTTATTCAAGAATGCTTTCATAAATTCCTTCAACAAACTCTTCAGGGATTTTTTTAAATGTTTATGGATGGATTCCTCCAGAGATTCTTTCAAGGTTTTTTTTAGAAATTTATCTGTCGGTTTCTTAAGGAATTCTTCCAGTAATTCCTTCCAAAGTAATATCTCCAGGAATTGCTTCAGGGGTTTCTCCGGACATTCCAGGCAATCTTGCATAATGAATTTTTCCAGCTAAAACTATTTTGAATAATCATTCATCCGGGCTTTCCAATAAGTATTGCACAGAAAATCTACGAGAAATAAGTTCAAAGATACCTTCAAGAATTTTACCACGTATTTTCACAGAAATTTCTCCTGCAGTACTTCCTATGAAGCTACAAATTTCTTAAATTAGGAATTTTCTTCAAATGTTTCATGAGATTTTTTGAAGAATTATACTGGGAGTTTCTCAACAAGTTTTTTCGGTATGTTTTCAATTTGGTTGAGATTTTGTTCATGCACAGGATTTTGTGAATCAATTACTTTTTGATCAACATACAGCCCTTATCCTCACCTATCTGATGGGGACGTATGAAAAGTACCTAATTTTCTTCAGCAAAAATTAAAGCTTGAAAACTATTCGTTGGGTAGAAATGATGTGTGGAGATGATTGAGAACATTATGCTTTAAGAAACTTAAAAAAAAAATACACTGATAGTTATATTCAGCGCAGATCTATGTTGGATGTTACTTAATTTCAATTTTCTGAAAATCTTAGATTTAGATTTGTTTTATTATTCTGAAGAAAGCTGACCTCCAGCCTAAAATTTTTTCAAGTAGCTCAGGATGTTCGCTTCTAACTATTTTATCTTTATTTTTTTTCTTGTCGATTAGGTACAAACATTTGTGTTTGGATCAAGAAAACTGCTTTCCAAACTTTGGTGATAACGATGATTTCAATTAAGGTTTTTTCAACCATAAAGCGAATGAAGCAGGGCGGTGCGCTTTCGACTGATACAAGCTAATCTGACACAAATTAGCGCCATTATTCACCCAATCAACGCGACAATCGAACGCATCTGTAATTCCCTGTGATGGAAGCAAATCGAACGCCAAGTTGTGCTGTGACCAGGTCAACAAATACTTGACATGCCAAATGCAAATACAAACACTTCAAAAGACCTCGCTACATTAACTCCAAATACAGCGCCAGTATGAGCAGTAGCCTGGAGGGGGTGCGACTTCCCTAGTGGGCAGGACTTTGACGTTACAATGATTCCAATACAGAGTGGAAGAGAGTTTTTGCTTCAACAATATTGTTCTAACTAGCTAGATAATGAAATTATGAAATCGAATTTAGAACACTAAAATGAGAACAGGCTTGGTTCAAGTTGAATTGTAGATCCAAACAATGCTACTGAACCTAATGCTCAGACTTTGAATAGGGTAAAGTAGAACAAGATGTCATTTTTGCTGTTTTCAATGATGAATAGCCTCATTTGTTTGGCATTCAAAGTGGTTACAGCAACTAAACAATATTTGCAGATATATTCATATTTGAATGATCTCAAACATGGATAGCGTTGCCATCAACAACCATGCGCCTCCATGTGGTTCTCAATCTTCTTGGAAACACTTGACTGATAATAAAATTGCCAGGAAACCTTAATTGCAAGCAAGAAAAACCAGAAGTTCAAGGTGTCGATTTTTCATCGGGGAATCAAAAGATTTTACGTCGGTTTGCTTGCCTGGCTTCTAGAAGGATGTTTTATGCAAACATATCTTGGCACCATTCACCTACCTATAGTAATAATTAAATTACATTCAGGAATGATTTCATGAGTTTGGCCAACCCCACCTTGGCATTTTGGACTTTGTTCCCCTATCTTGTTCGTCGGACCATCGCTCATGAGCGGAAAAGCCCTCGATCGTAAATTGTGTTTACCATTCCGTCGGCGTGTTGTGACTGTTGGACAGTCGTCCTACCAGCCCACCAGCACCATTATCCCGAACCCAATCTAGACAAAATTCACCAAATTCCTGCAAACAACGGACGGCAACGCATTCGCATGGCGGCGGTGGACGTCTTGTTGTTGGTCTATGTGTAGTAGGTAGTAGCTACCGGGAACAACAACGTCCTTCTAGTAAATGTCACCATCGTTCGCTATACCTTCCAACAGACACTCGAGAACAGCTTTGTCAGTTTCCCGGTAAAGCAGAATGTACTGTCGTCGTCGTTACCGTGTTTGCGTTTGGGCAAATAGTATCAGGCCAATTTGATTCAATACAGCTCATTTGATTGTTGTTTTGGATTTAACAAGCTGCTGCTTCTCTGTTGGGTGAGGCGCTTGAGTGCTCAGCAATGTGCGCGAAAGCGGCTAGGTTGGTTTGTTGGTTTGTTAGGTTTATGCCCAGAAGGAAATGGCGCAGCAAACTGCCACCATTGCACGTTAATCTTCTTGTTCTTTTTGGCAAAGCGCCCCAGCTGAAACAACTCCTGCTTCTCAGTTTGGCGTTTTATGAGCACTTCTACAGTTATTAGCTTAGAACTTCCTCTGTCAATGACTAGTTTCAATCGTTGTTGCGTAGCAGGGACAAAGATATTCAATGCTGTAGGAAATTTTCTTTGATATTCGTATGCTATTCTTGATTTGAACTTAATGAACTCTTTTTACGTCATGCATAGTACAATATGGGCTGCAAAACGGTGAGTCGATAAGGAGAGCGTCCAACATAGCTCTGGTCCTCAGAAGTTCCTACCTCATGCTTCCACGGGTCAAACGATGACAAAGACCGCAAGCTAAAAGTTGTGGCTTAGCTGGTAGTGCAGCCTGGGTACTGTTGTCCTTCTGACTTCAGCTATATTGAGGAGGTACGATACGAGCGTTTGTTCACCAAGGAGGTGCGGCTCAAACAGCGTCTGTTCTGGCATCCAGCGGCTGAGTAAGAAACGCTGCACCACGCCCAGCTAGATTCAAGGTGGTAGCCCCATCAGCGTGGTCGTCCTAGTGTTGGTTGGGACGTTAAACAGAACTGGCACAATGGCCCTCCGGCGAGACAGGAGTGTTGGCGTAGACCCAATAAGCCACCTGTAAAAATCCCCATTGCGAATAACATCGGAGAAAATACGACTCGATACAATCGGCAAAGACCCACGCGACGAAATAAGGACTACGATTGGAAACTTGGAACATGGAATTGCAAGTCACTAGGTTTCGCAGGATGTGACAGGATAATCTACGACGAACTACATCCCCGCAACTTCGACATCGTGGCGTTGCAGGAACTTTGTTGGACTGGACAGAAAGTGTGGAAAAGCGGCCATCAAGCGGCTACCTTCTACCAAAGCTGTGGCCCCACCAATGAACTGGGAATAGGATTTATAGTGTTGGGCAAGATGCGACAACGTGTGATTGGGTGGCAGCCGATCAACGCAAGGATGTGCATGATGAGAGTTAAGGGCCGTTTCTTCAACTACAGCATCATCAACGTCCACTGCCCACACGAAGGGAGACCCGATGACGAGAAAGAAGCGTTCTACGCGCAGTTAGAGCAAACATACGATGGTTGCTCGCCGCGTGACGTGAAAATCGTTGTCGGCGACATGAACGCGCAGGTAGGAAGGGAGGAAATGTACAGACCGGTAATCGGGCAAAACAGCCTGTACGCCGTATCGAATGATAACGGCCAGCGATGCGTAAACTTTGCAGCCTCCCGTGGTATGGTAGTCCGAAGCACCTTCTTCCCCCGCAAAGATATCCACAAAGCCACCTGGAGATCACCCGACCATCAAACAGAAAACCAAATCGACCACGTTCTAATCGACGGTAAATTCTTCTCGGATATAACCCACGTCCGCACTTACCGCAGTGCGAATATAGATTCGGATCACTACTTAGTCGCTGTATGCATGCGCTCAAAACTTTCGACAGTTATCACCACGCGTCGAAGTCGAACGCCGCGGCTCAACATCGAGCAACTTCGTAACGTAGAAGTGGCTCAAGATTACGCGCAGCAGTTAGCAGTGGCCCTACCAACGGAAGAGCAGCTTGGCGCAGCTACACTTGAAGATGGCTGGAGGGACATCTGATCCGCCATAGGTAGTACCTCGGCTACAGCACTAGGCTTCGCGACTCCGAATCACAGAAACGACTGGTACGACGGCGAATGTGAACAGTTGAAAAACGAGAAGAATGCAGCATGGGCGAGAATGCTGCAACACCGTACGAGAGCGAATGAGGCACGTTACAAACAGGCGCGGAACAGGCAGAACTCAGTCTTCCGGATGAAGAAGCGCCAGCAGGAAGAACGAGATCGCGAAGCGATGGAAGAGCTGTACCGCGCTAAGGACACACGAAAGTTCTACGAGAAGCTGAACCGCTCGCGCAGAGGCTTTGTGCCACAAGCCGACATGTGCCGAGATAATCACGGGAATATTCTCACGAGCGAGCGTGAGGTGGTCGAGAGGTGGCGGCAGCATTACGATGAGCACCACAATGGCGACGTTGCAAGTACCGAAGATGGCGTGATAACAGATCTTGGAGTATGTGCACAGGACGAAAGACTTCCGGCCCATGACCTCCAAGAGATTGAGGAGGAGGTATGCCGGTTGAAAAACAACAAAGCCGCTGGAGCAGATCAACTACCAAGCGAGCTTCTAAAATACGGTTGAGAAGCACTGGTGAGAGCACTACACTGGGTCATTACCAAGATTTGGGAGGAGGAAGTATTACCGGAGGAATGGATGGAAGGTATCGTGTGTCCCATCTACAAAAAGGGCGACAAGTTGGATTGCGGGAGCTACCGCGCGATCACACTACTGAGCGCTGCCTACAAGATACTCTCTCAAATTTTATGCCGTCGTCTATCACCGATTGCAAGAGAGTTCGTGGGGCAATATCAGGCTGGATTCATGGGTGAACGCGCTACAACGGACCAGATGTTCGTCATCCGCCAGGTGTTGCAGAAATGCCGCGAATACAACGTGCCCACACATAACTTGTTCATCGATTTCAAAACGGCGTATGATACAATCGATCGAGAACAGCTATGGCAGATTATGCACAAATACGGAATCCCGGATAAACTGATACGGTTGATCAAGGCGACGATGGATCGAGTGATGAGCGTAGTTCGATTATCAGGGACACTCTCGAGTCCCTTCGAATCTCGCAGAGGGTTACGGCAAGGTGATGGTCTTTCGTGCTTGCTGTTCAACATTGCTTTGGAGGGTGTAATACGAAGAGCGGGGATAAACACGAGTGGAACGATTTTCACGAAGTCCGTTCAGCTGCTTGGTTTCGCTGATGATATTGATATTATTGCTCGTAAATTTGAGACGATGGTGGAAACGTACATCCGACCAAAGTGTGAAGCCAGACGAATCGGATTAGTCGTTAATGTGTCAAAGGCAAAGTATATGATGGCAAAGGGCTCCAGGGAGGAATCAGCGTGCCCGCCACCCCGAATTTATATCGACGACGGTGATGAAATCGAGGCGGTTGAAGAATTCGTGTACTTGGGCTCACTGGTGACCGCCGACAATGACACCAGCAGAGAAATTCAGAGGCGCATTGTGGCAGGAAATCGTGCTTACTTTGGACTCCGCAGAACTCTACGATCGAATAAAGTTCGCCGTGACACGAAGTTAACCATCTACAAAACGCTGATTAGACCGGTGGTCCTCTATGGGCACGAAACATGGACCCTACGTGCAGAGGACCACCGCGCCCTTGGAGTTTTCGAACGGAAGGTGTTGCGTACCATCTACGGTGGAGTGCAGATGGAAGATGGGACTTGGAGAAGGCGAATGAACCACGAGCTGCATCAGCTGCTGAGAGAACCAACCATCGCCCATACCGTGAAAATCGGAAGGCTACGGTGGGCGGGTCACGTCATCAGGATGTCGGATAGCAACCCGACTAAAATGGTTCTCGAGAGTCATCCGACCGGTATAAGAAGACGTGGAGCGCAGCGAGCTAGATGGGTCGACCAAGTCGGACGATCTGCGGACCCTACGCAGAGTGCGGAACTGGAGACAAACAGCCATGGACCGAGTGGAATGGAGGCGGCTACTATGTACAGCAGAGGCCACCCCGGCCTTAGCCTGATCGGTAAGGTAAGTACAGGAGAAGGCGGTGGTTGGCAATCGCCCAGGATGAAATCTTTCAATTCGGCCCTCTGCACCACTGTGGGTACCCTGGACTGTAAGTAAGTAGTAAGTTTCCGGGGGTATTGGGAGATCTCAATGGCATTTCAAGGAAGTTTTAGGGGGTTCCAGGGGTTATAGGAGATCCCAAGGGCGCTTCAAGCAGTCTTAGGGACATTCCAGGGGGCATCAGGTGGAATTTAGAGGGTTCCTGGATGTATCATGAGCACAAAATTCGAAAAAGCCTGAAAAATACCGTGAAAATGAAAAAAAATGTTGGATGTCGGGTCTAGGTTGGATCATATTTAACCCAATGTTGGACTAATATTGAACTCACATCAGATAGCTGTAGGGTCTATATTGGATTAGGTGACCAAAATAAAAACAGCTATACGTTATTAATAACAAACTTCAAACATGCGACAGCACCATTTTTACTTGCTTGCTGGGGCTCAATTGAATGATATGTGCTGGTAATCAGGGGTATTCCAGGGAAACTCTATAGGCTCTTCCCCCATGGGGATCCAGAGGAGTACCTGGAAGTCTCACAGGCGTTTCAGTGGGTTCCTGGGATATTTATCAGGGATACATGGAAGTCTCATGGGCGTTTCAAGGGGCGCTTCAGGGCGTCTCTGTCGGAATACTCTTAAAGGCTCCTGAAACTTCCTGTAACGTCACTGAAGCCCCTTTGAATTTCCTGGAAGCGCCCATGGCCTGAACAAAAACTACCCGGATCAAAGCCTATTCTTTTAAACTACATTTCCCCATCAAAGCCCTGATTTGATGTTTGCACAAGTTCAGACACCCCCTTCGTAAAAAAAACCTTGAAACCCCTTTAAACGCCTCTGAAACCTTAATAATCCCATTGAAATGCCCTTGAAATCTCCGTAATCTATTCGAAGTGCCCCTGAAATGCCTTAGATTTAAGGGTATTCTAGAAACTCCCCTGATACGACCCTGACCTGAAACGCCTGAAAAGAAAACCTCTGTAATCACCCTTGAAATAAACTTTATGGGTTTGAAATGTCCCTGAAACCCCCTGAAACGCCTTTGAAAGACCCCTGAAACCCCATGAAACGCACCTGAAACCCCCTTGAAATCCCCCTGAAATGCTATCAAACGCTACTGAAATCACTAGGAACACTAACCGCCTGAAACTCTGAAATGTCTAAAACTCTCCTGAATTCCCTGTAATCCCACTAAGATGCCAATGAAACCTGAAAGAACGCCCATAAAAGGCTTCTGAAATCCCTAGAAGTAACTTTCTGAAATGCCCCTGAAGTCCTTATCTTTTGAGCTCTCTGGAAGTTTCCTGGAAACATTTCACGTATCCAGAAGCAAGACCTTTTCTCGCGAACTTCATTAAAGCCTTGAGTTAAAAGACTGGACTCGAAAAAAATGAGACACTCAAAATAATGTATAACTTTTGATTGCGTTCACAAAAATAGCTGATTTTCTAACCAGGAATAGCATGTTATGTGTAGTTAATGCCCTAAAAATTTCATCAAAATCGGTTCAGTATTGGCGCAAATATTGTCGATACAATAAAATGTGATTTTGGAAATTTTAGGCTATAACTTGATTGTTAGCTCATCAAACCATCTGAAAATTTGACTGTAAGTTCTTCAAGTAAGTCATAATAAGTGATAAAAATTTCATTATAATCGGTTCAGTACTTTTTTTTAACAATTCAAACAAAAAAACGGGGTTTTCAAATTTGGGCACTTTTTAACATTTTAAAACCAGTGTACATTATTTTGACTGTAGTATTGGCAACACAGTCCCGATTTTTTTGAAACTTTGACAGTGTAAAATCGTTGTGTTAATCTGTTCTCAGTGAAAATTTCAGCCATTTTGATTCAACATTTTAAAAGTTAGAGCAGTTTGAATGTCACTATACCAAAACCACATCTGCTTATTGTGACATAGTGCTAAATATATGGCTATAACTTTTTAAAGGTCAAATCAAATTGAATGAAATTTTGACACAATACATCTACATACATACTTTTTGTACAGAAAAATTTGCATTGAAATTGGTTCAGAATTTTTGGCTCTACAGTTTTAGGTAAAAAATGTGATATTTTTTAAATTGTTTGTTTGGCCCAACCGAACAGAAGAGAATACGGGCTTGGTGGTCTAGTGGCTACCGCTTCTGATTTATATGCAGAAGGTCCTGGGTTCAATCCCTGGCCCGTCCCTTTCCTCCTACTTTATATCTTTCTATATACTTTCTCTCTGTTCTCTACATATACAACTCACGTATATAAACATGTTCATAGCCGTCGCTAGAACAGAAACGGGTTGAAAAAGCCGTTTCCCTTCCTTCCAAACTTTCACAGCACAGTGTCACAATCCTATTAGAAAACGCCTACAAGTTATGCAATCAAGCGAACTGTGCCGCACATCTTCAAAATAATAAAAACACACAATTCTATCACCTTCCCCTGGTATCCACACACCAATGTGTGAACCTTCTGCCAACCAATTCCTACCAACACTCCAACATCCGCATGAGTTTGTGCTGGCGCAGAGGTATATTCGGCCAGATGTGGATACAAACGATTGCAGTCATCACTTCCTTACCCCTTCCCTACATTGACCTGCAACCTGACGTGGCAGGCGCCATTGTCGCCTAAACATAGAAGATCATCAACGCTCACACACTGAAGATGCCTGCTAGTCCCCGGCAGTTATCTCATTGGTCCTTGTGTCAGTGCAGCTGGTCTGGCGATACTGGAGTAGCATCCACGGGCGGTCAATCAAGCTCAAGCTCAAGCTCAAGCCCGAACAGAAGAGAATAACAATTGCATAACAATATGCGTTATTTTGGCAAAATAATTGAGTAATGCAATCAGTTATTTTAATGTTATTAATATAACATGTTATGTTATAAACTTGCGTGTCATAAGCGGCAAAATAACAAATATCATAACACAAATATGTTCCTGGAAGACCAATTTAATAACATGTTTTGTTTGTGACAATAACAACTTATTGACAATGAATTTGGAAAATATTTCAATAACAAATTTTGATCTTCAAAAGTTATTGATAATAAACCAAAAGCAAATTTTTTTGGACCACCCTTTAGATAGAGTTATCCTAATTGCGAATTATAACATGTGGATCTAACTATTTCCGAGGAACTACTGATCCATCAAGTATCACAACATTCTGAGATTTTCTATGGAATGGATACGACTATATGTAACTGCATACAAAAAATGATAAAAACAGGACATAATTGTCGAAGATTTCATAAAATAAGAATATGACAAGAATAATAATTAGAATAATAAGATAATATATCCGGAATGCTATAAAGAATGTAAATCTCCAATGTTGTAGTTACAATTTAAAAACTTGTTATTGTTGTGATATTGTTTATCAAATATTTGTTCACTCTCAATATCACAATAATATCTTAGTTTGCTCCATAACAAAACATGTTATTTAAATGTTGTTTTATGGGTGCATATCAACAGCTGGGTAATAACAAATTAAGATTGTCCAACAAAAGATATAATGGAAAAGTAACTCCTTGATAAGCTAATAACAACTTTTTTTTGGAGATTTTGGCTTTCTCAGTCTAGGGAATCCAAACGATTAAATTGGCATTGCCCGACGTTTCGGCATAATTTAGTTGGCCTTTTTCAGCCGTTACAAAGCAATAGTACCAAGTGAGTTGATGGATGTGCAAAAGCAGTGTCTACGTCCCTTCCAAAATTATTGCAAAAATTCGCCTAAAATCCATATGTTTAGAAATGCTACAAGAAGCTCCAAAAGAAACTGTGGGACTAAACTATAACAAAAAACGATAGACAGCTTTACCCTAGAAAAAGGCCAAATAAGTTAGGCCGAAACGTCGGGCAATGCCAATTTAATCGTTTGGATTCCCTAGACTGAGAAAGCCAAAATCTCCAAAACATTAAACTTCCAGTCGAAAATCTTACGCAAGCTAATAATAACAAAACAAGATTTAAAAACAGGTTATGTTATTTTGTAGTTATTGTTTTGCTATTCTCTTCTGCTCGGGCAAGATTCTCAAATGGTAAGTCTCTTGTTTCGACGATATCTCCGCCAACACTTAACCGATTTTGATGAAATTTTCATGGTATTAGCTACACATAATGTACTATTCCTGGTCAAAAAATCTGCTATTTTTGTGCATGCAATCAAAAGTTATACATTATTCTTTGTGTCTCATTTCTTTCGAGTCCAGTATTTTCTTATGCACAAAATTCAAAAAAGTTTTCAAAACAATCAAAGAACAGCCAGGACCAGGACCGCCTGGACCACCTTTTGGCCATTTTTTCGTCGAATTTAACTGACAGATGATCACGACAATAAATTTTGCTTTAGTCTATCTTCTCTAGACTCACAGACTTTCAACATCAGAAATGTGTCATTCCGCACCAGGTGCCATTTTCGAATGGTTTCCAACATCAAGTATGAGAAAAAGTATGATCCGTTAATCTTCGTTACAATCCACTCTCATGAAAAAGTAAACCAAGAGCCTCATTACTCATAATGCATATGGTGTGCCGAAAATTTTCCCCGCTCTTTTCTAGACAGCTGTAATCAGGAAAATCCTCAACGCACACATTTACATGAATAATGTTCTCGATCTCAAAAGAAGCCCGCCCCCAGGCGCACCTCTCATCAAGTCCATGAACTTCACCTTCGCCCGCCCTGGTTGCTGATTCATTTGCAGCAACCGAGAAACGTGTGCGTAATTCCTCGCTAATGAAATTACTCTTGTTAATTATGATTCAATGGAATGATCACCAGCCGAGAGGTGCGAAATGCTGCCGAGCCCACTTGAGAAATAATTGAAGACGCTGCTGCTGTTCTTCGATTTATTCACAGCTCATCGTTTGTTGGCAGTGTAGGTTGGCGCGTTACACAGCGGAAAATGGTTCTGGGAACATACTCGCTCATTTGATATGGAGGGTGAATTAATGAACTTGGGGGATTTGCAGAAACACATCGTTAGACTAATGAGCAGAGAACTTAGCGACACTCGATGCCAACAACAGGAAATTGGATTAAAAATTGCTCTAGTCGTATCGGGTGGATGAACTCGCAATGGAGACGCATGGTTCATATTCCCCTACTCCTATCCATTCGGCTCAACACGAAATGAGCATAATGCTTATAGCCATCATTTCGATTTGTGACGAGACAGGAGCCAAACAAAGAACCGACCTGAAAAAAGGTTGCTGTAATAAAACCCACATTTCTATACTGGTAGGATCTGTTTGTCTTGGCGTCGTCACACATTGCATACATTTGTCCTGCCTTTGTGTTTCGTTGCTACCGTTCGTTGCCACCGTTCGTTGTTTGCTTGCGGATTTGCTTTTGGACCTAGGGGAAGCCCCAGAGAGTAATAAAATTTGAATTTTCCTAACCCTGCAGTTTTCCCCCGTTTCTGTCTGCACCTTTTTCTCCCAATAAGCACGAGCAACGTAGCTACCTCCCAACGACATCCCAAAACGTGATGAACCCAAGGTGCCCTAAAATATTTGGTTCGTTGGCAGTTCCAACCCCGAGCCTTCCATTTCTCTGTTTTTTTTTGTTACGGCATTCATTTGGTGACACAAGGAAAAAATGTGTTGCCAGCCGGGAACTGCTTAACAGGAAGGAAATTAGATTTGATACTCTTCGGGTTGTTGGTCGGGCTACTTGGAAGCTCACAAAAGGTCCCGCCCCGTTTGGATGATTTGAGATAAGACTGGTGAGGCCGGGATGAAACAAAAACCGATTGGAATCCTTTCGGTAAGGTCGCCCGCCAGTTGGAAAACGTTGGAATATAGGGGTGAAATCTGTTGAAATTCTCAGTTTGCTTACTAATGGCGCATGAGGCCTAATTCAGTGGAGGAGTGTCAAGGGTCGTGGCAAAAGTAATATGCCGGTTTAAAGGGTCTGTCTAAACAGTTGGACTGTGATGAGGTAGATAAGGGAGTGGTTACATATAGTGAAGTACAAGTATTATATCATCTACACTAGGGGCAATTGCAATGTAGTGGGACTAAATTAATTAATTCGAAATCACCAAAGGAAGGTTACGATGGTGTCCCTGCGTATATCAACCGAACAATTTCTATGTGGAAATGTTATTGAACTAAAGGTTTATCGGGTGATGGGTCAGTGTTTTAACCGAGAGAGGCAAATTTGACCATATGTACTCACTCATGCATCCTGAAAATCCCTGAGGGTACATAGGTCCAAGGTAAAAAATCTCCATCTCGCTTTAGCCTTGTCCTGGGCCCAGGTCAGATTGCTATCGAATTCCTTGACTTTAGTTTTGAAGCTTCATTGCCTCAACAATTCCAAGAGTCTCTCTACCTGCAGTTCATTGATTGCGAAAAAGCTTTCGACTATCTCAATCACGAAAACATGTGGGCAGACCTCAGGCGCAAAGGTGTCCCTAAGGAAGTTGTTGGCCTCATAGAAGCACAGTACAGGACATTTTCGTGCAGAGTACTGCACAACGATGGAGTCTTGTCCGAACCCTTTCGGGTCGTTGCTGGAGTGAGGTAAGGATGTATCCTATCACCGCTACTGTTTCGCATCGTAATCGATGAGATCCTGGTAAGTGTTATTGATCCTGCGTTACTGTGGCCTGTGGTGTGGAAAGTGCCCATGAATGGGCTAAATGGCTTCGAATTGACTGATGACGTTGCTCTCCTAGCTCAATGGCGCTCTGATATGCAGAGCAAGCTTGAAGATCTTGCCAATCTCTTCTAAGCGGCAGGTATTACCATCAACGTCAACAAGACCAAATCGTGTGATGTAAACACGGTCAACCCTTTCAGCTTTACGGTAGCTGGGCAATCAGTGGAGAATGTTGAAAGCTTCCAATATATTGGTAGTCAAATGGCGGAACCATTGGTGCACGGATCAAGAATGCGAGGGCTGCTTTTGCGACTTTAAGAAATGTATGTAAACAATCCGAATTTTCAACTCGAACGTGAAATCTGTGCTGTTATACGCCAGTGAAACCTGGTGTATATCAGTGGAGAACACTCAACGGCCATTGGCGTAACTAGGATTTTTTCCTGGAGGGGGCCCAGGGGGGGCCTGACCTGAGATGAATTTTAAGCGGGATGGGCGCCCGATATGTGAATATGCAAATCAGTATTGTAGTTTTTAGTAATCATAATGACTTTTTCAGATTTGTTCATAGTTTTGTAAACTATATGAGTACAAACAATTCCTCCTAGATTTTTCCATAGCTTAATTCAGTGATTCCATCTTGGCTTCTTCCAGAAAATCAATCAAGAATTCATCTAGGGATTCCACTAGACATTTTTTCGGGGATTTGTCCTGGGATATCTTTAGAGGTTCCTCCAGTAATTGTTCCAGTGCATTTTTCGAAGTTTCCTTCAGGAATTTCTCCAGAGATCCTTTAAGGTATTTCTGCAGGTATTCAGAGATTTCTACAGGGATATCTCCATATATGCCTTCAAAAATTCCACTAGAGATTGCTCCAATAATTACATCTGGAATGATTCGAAGTATTTCTACAGGAATGTATTCCAGAAATTCTTTTAGAAAATTTTACTTAGAGATTCTTAAAAAACACTCCAAGAATTGCTTGAAAAATTTGTACAAAAAACCTTTAGGGATCCTAGTTTTTTTTATCTGTATTAACGAGATTTTTAGCCCTAGGCTAGTTCATCTCGAGACCCACGCTTTACTTCCCTTCCGACGGAATAACTCACATTTTGCGAGTTTGTCGGGAGTGGGATTCGATCCCAGGTCCTCGGCGTGATAGTCAAGTGTTCTAACCATCCCACCAGGTCCGCTCCACTAGGGATCCTAGTATTCCTTCAACAATTGCTGCAGACATTGATTTCTACATTTTTTTATCCAGGAATATTCCTACAAAAATTCTTCCAGGTATTCGCTAAGAAAGCTCTCCTGAGATTCCATAAAAAGCTCTTAATGGGGCTTGCTTCCGGGATTCCTCATCGGGTTTCTTCAGAAATTACTTCATGAGTTCCTCCAGGGATTTACCGGAAATTTCTTCTGTTATTCTTACAAAAACGAATTGCGAGATTATTTTGAACATTTCTAGAAGAACTCTTATTGTGATTCCTTCAGAAACTCCCGCAGGAATTAATCCAGGATTTCAAGATTTCCTCAGGAATTTCAACGGTTTCTTCAGTATTTCCCCTGAGAATTCTTCAGAAAATCCTCCTGGAATTCCCTCAGGAATCGAACTTTGTATTTCATCAGGAATGAATCTTGAGATTCCTCCAGGAACTCCTTCGGAAATTCCTCCCGGATTTTTTTTCAATAATTATTCCAGGTATTCCTCCTGGCATGTCTCTAGGATTTCATTCAGGAATTTCTCCAGAGACTTCTGCAAGAGTTCTACCAAGAATTTCTCCAGGTATTACCCCAGGTATTTCCTCAGGAATTACTCCAGGAATTTATTCAAGTATGGATCCAGGAATTCTTCCATGAATTCCTCCGAAAATTCTTCCAGGAATTTCTTCTCTAGGGTTTCCTCTGCACATTCCTCCAGGATTTATTTCATGGATCCCTCCAGGAATTCCACCGATGATTCCTGCAGTAATTCCTCCAGAAAATCCTCCTGGAACTCCACCAGAAATTCCTTTCTGAATTCCTCTAAAAATTTCTCTAGGAATTCCTTCAGAAATTTCTCCATGGATTCCTTCCAGAATTCCTCTAGAGATTCTTCCAGGAATTCATTCAGGGATTCTCAAAATATTCATTTAGGGATTCCTCCTGCAGTTCTTCCATGAATAGTTCCACGGATTTTCCCCAAGATTTCCTATAGAGATTTGTCCAGGAATTCCTCCTGAGGTTCTCCCAGAAATTGTTTCAGGGATTCCTCCAGGTTTTTTTGCAAGATTTCCCCCAAGGGATTCTTCCAAGTAATTCTCTAGAAATTCCTCTAAGGATGCCTTCAGGAATTCCTCAAGAGTTTACTTAAGTATTACCCCAAGAATCCTTTCAGAAAGTCCTCCAGGAATTGATCCAGGAACTCCCATAAGAATTCCTTCAGAAATTACTACCGCAATTCCTTCAGGAATTCCTCCTGGAATTCCTCCAAAAATTCCTCTGGGAATTCCTCTAGAAATTTCTCTTGGATGTTCTTCAGAAATTTCTCTTGTAGTTTCTTCAGAAATTTCTCTTGGAATTTCTTCAGAAATTCCTCCATTAACTGCTTCCAGAATTTCTCTCGAGATTCCTCCAGGAATTCATTCAAGAATTCTTCCAGGGATAGTTCCAAGGAATTTCCACAAAAATTCCCTTACAGATTAATCCAGGAATTCTTCCTGGGGTTCCGCAAGGAATTTATTAAGAACTTCCTGCAGGAATTTGTCCAGAACTTTCCAGGCATTCTTCCTGAGGTTCCTCCAGAAATTGGTTCAGGGATTCCTCCAGGGATTTTTCGAAGAATTTTCTCAGGGATTCTTCCAAGAATTTCTCTAAAAAATTTATCTAAGGATTCCGCTAGGAATTTTTCAAGAAGTTTTTTTAGAAATTTCTCCTGGGAGTATCCCCATGGACTCATCCCGGGATTTCTCCAGCAATTCATATAGAGATTGCTTCGGGAGTTCTTATAAAACTCCAAATTCCACTCGATTGCTCCCAGAATTCTTCTGAAAACTCCTCCAGGAACTCATTTAGAAATGTATCCAGAGATTACTCCAGGCATTAGTCCAGGAATTTCTCCAGGGATTTTTCAAGAAAATTCCCCAGGGTTTCCTCCAGGGATTTCTTAAGGAATTTCTCGAGAGATTCCTCCAGGAATTGATACAGGCATGTCTCCAGGAATTTATCCAGGGGTTACTCCAGGCATTCCTCCAGAAGTTCCTCCAGAGATTTCTATAGGGATTCCTCCAGGCATTAATCCAGGATTCCTTCAAAAATTACTACCGCAATTTCTCCAAGAATTTATCTAGAAAATCCTCCAGGGATTCATTTAGAAATTACCCCAAGAATTCCTCCTAGAGTTTATCCAAGAAATATTCCAATAATTCTTCCTGGGATTCCTGAATGATTTCCTCCTGAGATATCTCTAGGAATTCCTTCAAAAAATTTTTCAGGAATTCTCCAGGAAACCCTCAAGGGATTCTTTTAAAAATTTCCCCACAAATTCTTTCTGGAATTTATTCAAGAATTATTCCTGGTATTCCTCCTGGCATTCTTCCAGGATTTCATCCAGGCATTTCTCCAGGGACTCCTCCAGGAGTTCTACCACGAATTTCACCAAAAATTACCCCAGGAATACTTTCGGTAATTTATTCAGGAATGGATCCAGGAATTCCTCCAGGAATTTCTTCGGAAATTCGTACAGCAATTCCTTCAGGAATTGTTCCAGGAATTCGTCCAGAAATCCTTCCAGGGTTTCCCCCAAGAATTAATCCAGGAATTTCTTCTCCGCGGTTTCCTCTACACATTCCTCCAGGAACTATTTCATGGATTCTTCCAGAAATTCCTCCGATGATTTCTCCAGTAATTTTTCCAGAAATTCCTTCTGAAATTGCTCCTGTAAGTCCTCCAGAAATTCCTCTGAAAATTTCTCCTGGAACTCCATTAGAAATTCCTCTCAGAATTCCTCTAGGAAATTCCTCTCAGAATTCCTCTAGGAAATTCTCTAGGAATTTCTTTAGGAATTTCTCTATGAATATATTCAGAAATTTCTCCATGGATTCCTTCCAGAATTCCTCTAGAGATTCTTTTAGGAATTCATTGAAGGGTTCCTCAAAGAATTGATTAAGGGATTCCTCCTGGAATTCATCCATGAATAGTTCCATGGAATTTCCCCAAGATTTCCTATAAAGATTTGTCCAGAAATTCCTCCTGAAATTCCACCTGGAACTTGTCCGGAAGTTCCTCCAGGAATCCCTCCTAAGGTTCCTCCAGAAATTTGTTTCAGGGATTTCTCCAGGGTTCTTTCCAAAAATATCTCCAGGGATTCTTTCAAGAATTTTTGTAGAAACTTCTCTAAGAAATTTTGCGGGAATTCCTTATGAGGTATCTTCAAAAATACCCCAGGAATTCCTTCAGAAAGTCCTTCAGGAATTCATATAGGAATTCCTTCAGGAATTCCTCTGGGAATTCCTCAGAAATTACTACCGCAGTGTCTCCAGGGGTTCCTCAAGAAATTCCACCGAGATTTACCGTAGGTATTTCTTCAGAAATTCCTACAGGAATTTCTACAGAAATTGATCAAGGAATCCCTCCAGGAATTTCTTCAGAAATTCCTACAGCATTCCTCCAGGAATTTCTGCAGGAAATCCTTTAGAGATTGCTTCCGATATTCTTTCAGGAGATTCTTCAGAAAATTCTATAGGAATTTTTCCAAGGGATTCCTCCGGAAATTCTTTCAGGTTTCCTCTGGGAATTAATCCATGAATTTCAACTCCAGGGATTCCTCTAGAAATCCGTCCAGGAGTTATTTCACGGGTTCTTCTAGAATTTCCACCAGGAATTCCTCCAAGAATATACCAGAAATTCCTGCAGGGATTCCTCTAAGGATTCTTCCGTGAAATTCTTCCAAGAATTCCTCCTGGAATTCCTCCAGAAATTCCTCTGGGAATTCTTCGAGAAATTTATCTTGGAATTTCATCAGAAATTTCTCTAATGCTCCAGGAACTTCTCCAGGGATACCTCCTTCAGAAATTTATCCATTAACTTTGGAGCCAAGGGCTTAAAGTATCTTAAAAAAAGACAAATCAATCAATCAATCCATTAACTTTTCCAGGGAGTCCGCCAGGAATTTGTCCAAAAAATTTTCTAGGATTTCCTCCAGAAATCCATCTTGGAATGGCTGAGAAAATTTGCTTATGATTTCACAAAAAAAAATGTGCCTATGATGCTTCGTTCTATGATTTTTCAAAGTAGGTGGTGTCTGTGGAAAATGTTTGATTTTCACTGGAGTTTTCCGGAAAATTAGGCGACCCTGATTTTTTCAATTTAGTTTTTCAAATATATATGATCGCTACCTAATTTCATTAACCTTCAGAAACTTCATACCAATTTGTACGATAATAAAAAAATGCCCTAATGCTCCAGGCATTAGGGATATCCTTCAGAAATACATCTAGGAACTCCTCCTGTGATTTCTTGAAGAATTCCTCTAAGGATTCCTCCAAGAATGCATCCAGAAATTCTTCCAAGGATTCATCTAAAAAAAATTCTAGTAATTTCTACAGGGATTTCTGATGCGGATTCTTCAGATTTTTTTTCTCGAAATTCCTAGCATAATTGCTCTTCGGATTCCTCCAAGAATTCATCCAGGGATTCCTACAGGTATACTTTTACAAATTACTCCAGGGATTCCTGCAGGTGTTGCTCCGAGAATTCTTGTAATGATTTCTTCCGAAATTTCTCTCGGGATTTTTTTAAAAATTTATTCAGCGGTTAGTTAAAAAATTACAGTATTCCGTTCATAATGTTTTTCAGGGATTCACCCCAGGGTTTTTTAGGATTACTTGTAGATTTTCTGAATAATTTGAAGGATTTCTAGAGGAATTCCTCCAGTGATTTGTATTGAAATTCTTTTAGAAAATTTTAGAGGGACATAGAAGCCAAGAAATTCTCCAAGAAGTCATCCAGGAATTCTTTCACAATTATCTCATGAATACCAAGTCTTACAAGTCCAATCATGAATACCTTCAAACTTACGATTACATCTAGCAGCACCAGCTTTTAAATATATTAAAAAACCTCAATGACCATTTGAATTTGTGCGTTGTTTGATAGACGCAAAAATACCCCTGGCCCACGAAATAAAAGAAATTAATAGTGACCGACTAGAAATCACCTCCAGCTTTGGTTTTAATGAATACACTCGCTCAATTGCTTAGTAGTTCTTTCATACATTTGTTTAAAAATTCATTTATAGATTAATCCGTAAACTCTTCCAAGAATTTATTCAATAGTCTTTCCAACACCTGGATTTCTTCCACATATTTTTAAAAGATCTACAAAAGGCGACTGAAATATTAACGCGCACTGAAACGGCAAAAAGTAACAAAAGCCAAAATCTCACCAAAATACTGATGAAAATTATCTAAGTCCGTGATAACAGAGAGATGTTCCTTCTTATTATCATCTGCACGAAAAACTGTATTCATAGAATTTCCAGTAATTCAACAAAAACTTGATTTTTCAATGATCCGTTCATACAAAGTGTCAGGCGATTTTGAGAAGGTTTTTTAGGTAATTTCTAATTTTTATTTGTGCGATAACAAGCTGCCTATAAAAACTTCTCCACACATACTTCTGAAAATTATTCCAGTAATTCACCCAAGAATTTATCCAAAATAATGAAACGATTCCACCACAATTTTTTCCTCTGATTTATCATGTTATGAACCAAGGTTTTCTTTGAAAACTATTTTACAAATTCCTGCAAAAATTACAGAAATTGCTCCTAATCGACACTGATTTTCCATCAATACTCTCTTTGTGTTTCTACAGAGTGTGTATTGAATTTCCAAAGATTTTTTGGTTAAAATACGAAGAAAACAGACGTCAACATCCTGCTACCGTCGATGGGGGTGACAATGGGTCTGGGGGGGTGAGATTGGGTCAAAACGAAGAAACATAAAATTTGAAATAGTTCATCAACTATCGCTAATTTATATTGAAACCTTTATATTATTTCAAAAAGGAGATGTTTTTACACGTCATGATGCAGAATAAGATGTTTAGCAATAATCGTTTTTTGTTAAATTTGTGGCTAAACTTATATGATGAAACTACTAGAAAATCACTCTGAAAAAATTTCTCCTCCGTAATGTTTCACACAAGTACATAACCATAAATTTTCTTATTAGTGGTTAGCTGTAGGTTTTGCCTAGTAGATGCAATGAAAAAAGCGGGCTGTCATTGCTCTTTTTATTTAAAAATTCAATATTTTCTACCCTATGTCTAAATATTAAGAATAGGGGTGAGATTGGGTCAAGCAAGTTATCGAGTGCACATAACCTAAACTAAAAATTCAACTTGTTATTCAGTCCCCATTAGACGTTAGAGTGGTACCATGTTTACGGTATCTTCATAAAAGCACTTTTTTTTTCGAAAATATGTCGAAGAAGTGTCAAGCGAGTGTGTTCATACGTTTAGTGCCTAATATCATTTATAACAAAAAACCCATGCGTTTGGACAGCTCCTCTAATCATCAGCTAATCTTCAGTGTACTGCAATATCGTAAGCTCACAAAATAAACTTAATAGCGTTCATCTTCCCCATTCATTTTTGAAATTTTAAGGAAATAACGTGAAACTACCAGACGGTAGTGGGATCCAGGAAATACCGGGGCTATAAAACCGGTAGCATAGCACAATGTCGGAAAGCGAACGAACGTCGAATTGCGGCATACGAGATTGGCATGTTTTTTATTTCAATCAATCTTTCAATGCGCCCCTCGCTCATTGTAATCCTCACTCCTCACATAGATGTTGAAATTTTAAATGAGGATGATTGTGGTAGCTAAAAATGGCGATACAATATACGAACGTTATTTTATCAAATTTCAACGATTTATTTGGTTGTATTAGCCCTTTTAGATGGATTAATCATTTCTTGAAATTACCTAAGTTTTTATTCGTCATGGTTACATTGTATTTTAAGTAGGTTTACTAGATATAATCAATAAAATTAACTTATATTCTTAGATAGGCGATTTCGAATACTTTGACCCATTCTCACCCCCTCTAAGGGGTGAGATTGGGTCAATTTTCAATCATTTGTAGTTTAGTAAGCAATTCATATAATGTGATACTTTCTTGCCAAACTATTATTACCACATAGAAGAGTATATAAACCAAATAAAAAGTTATTCCGACTTCAATTGAATTTGTTATTTAACAAACAATCTTTGAGTATCCTTTTTTGACCCATTCTCACCCCCAACGACGGTATAGAAACAAAAAGAATCATTGTTTAGTTTATTTTGATGAAGTTATTAGCGAAAGAGAAAATTGACGAAGAGTAATCGATCAAATCAGTTGAATGGAAAATCATTGCCGAAATATTCCAACTAAGCAGTAAGCATTTAAAATTGTCACAATAGATGTATCAACTGGTCGCAGTGACTTAGATACCCAAACAGGAATAAAAAAAGCATTGAAAATACCTAGCACTCCTTAAGCATTATAGCTGCCTCTAGGACAAGGCGTTTAATGCTAATTAACCATAGTACCGCCTTTAGTGCTACTCCTCAGCATGTTTTGGCAAAATAATGGGCTGTCTAAGTGCTACCCCTTCAGGAACGTCGTGTCAAAATGTCGAAGAAGCGTAACGCCAGTAATGCCTCGTCGAACAAAAAAAAAAAACAAAAAATAAATTAACGTCTGCTTCTCGGTCTCTCAGCCCGCTTCTCCGCTTCCTCATCCTTCCACACTCCAGCTGGTGATAGATGGTACTTTATGCTTGTTTTAGTAGTGATTTGGGTTCGAACTTAGGATCCGAAGATACTGAAACATGTTTACTTCTGAATCTACTGCTACTGCTCCACGATGTTACAGCTGTGCCGATGGCGTGCGTTGAATTTATCCCCAATATAAATAATGCTTGGAAAACAGTTTCAGTTGGAACACCCAAAACTTGTATTCAAAAAGATATTCCGTAGTGTGTAGAGCTTTTCCATTTCTTTTCGATCTGTAGCATATGATTTTCTCTTCCTCTCCCGAATATTCTTATGATCCGCTCTAGGATCGGCCAAACCATCCACCTATTCAGCATCAGCGCACATTTTCCGACGAAATCTCAATTAGTCATTTTTTGATGGCCAAGGTTCATCAAACCCAGTTGCAGAAATGTTTGCTTCTGAGCTCTTGCATTGGTGAGAAAAAAAAACGAAGAAGCAAATCAGATGCACAAATTTGTAAACAGAAGCCTAGATCCTGTAAAAGAGCGACACCATGTGCTGTGAAATGCATAACATATCTCCCATCCTCTTTGCTCGTAGCATTTAAAAAGAAGTTGGGAAGCATTCTGATTGCTTCCGAACGAAAACACCGCAAGCAGTTGAAATGCTAATTTACAGCCTAAAGCTTTTGAGCAGCACAGCAAGCATCTCAAATGCATAATACGGGCTGCTGTACGGCTTATTGAAATGCTTTGTGGTTACCTGGATTGTTTTATAGTATATTCCAAAAAAATGCTTTGAAATTTTCAAGGATTTTTTATCTACAAAATTCTCCAAGGATTTCGTTCTGTTTTTTTTTAAATATTGTTTCTTACTTCCAATAAAATCCTTTCACTTATCTGTACAGGTCAAACATTTCTCCAGACTTTCATTCCAGGATTTTCTCAGAAATTCTTCCACAGAATCCGTGATTTCAACACGATTTTCTCAGAAATTCTTACCAGGGTTCATTGTAAGAATTCTTCTAAGAACATCTCTGGGATTTCTTTTAAGTTTTTTTTTTGAAATTCTTCCAAGGATTTCTCCAGAAATACTTCTAGGGTTTTCTGCAGAAGTTGCTAGTGAAATTCTGTGTAAGAAATCCTAGAAGTGTTCAAGGGTGAACTTAGGGAGAAATCTTCGGAATTATTCCTGTAGGGGTTTTTCAAGAAATCCTTTGCAAGAATTAGTGGAGGATTTTTGAGGTAAACCCGTGACCGTTTTCATGTAATGATTTCTGGAATCTTAGAAGAAACTTATGGGAGATTCCCTGGAGAATTTCTTGGAGCATGCCATGGGAGATCTCTTGAAGAATCACTTGGGGAAAGCACAAGAAAAGCAATGAAGCAGTTCCTGGAGAAACCCTTGGGGAAATTACTCGAGTAATCTTTATTACAGTTCTTGGAGAAATTCATAAAGGTATTATTAGAACAACTCATGGAAATGCTGCTAGAATTCCCCCATATAAAGAAATCCCGGAGTATATTTTTAAGTATTTTTTTGAAATCGTTCCTCTTTCATTTTGAAAAGATTTGAATTCCTGGGGAAAGTGATAAAGAACTCCTGGATGAATCCCAGTAATAATACTTGGAGGAATTATTAGAAGATTTTTTTGAAGTCTTTCAGGAGCATACATTGGAAGATTGTTCGGAGGAATGCATGAAAATACCTGGTATACCATTCAACTCTTTGGAGCTGGTGGGGTCATATATGACCCCGGCGATGCAACTGAGTATGACAAACGTTTTCGACACCAGCGAGGTGGTGACATCAACGGCGAAACAAGATGGCTCTAAAGGGTTAATGAATTCCCGGAGAAATCAATGGAAGGTTTAGTGAAGAAGTGTTTAAGGTTTTCTCGAAGAAATTCCCAAGGAGTTTTTGGAGATTTTAGCGAGGAATCGTGCTAGATTCCTGGATGATTTCTTCAAAGAACTTCTTTAAAAAACTGACGAGAGTTTCCTGGAAATCCTTGGAAGATTTCTTGGAGAAGTCGTTGGAAGCATTCCAAAAGGATTCCTTGGAAGGATTCATGGAAAAAATCTTGAAGATGATTGAAACAATCTCGAATGCGCGAATTGGAGTACAGGTCGGACTCGATTATTCGGGGGTTCAATTAACCGGGGGCCCGATTATCCGGGGCTCGATTATCCGGAAAAAATGGCTCGATTATCCGGGGACCAAATACTTTTTCGTTTTGTTTGCTCAATTTTAGATGGCAATATGTCAAAAGATGTAGCAAATGTCAAATGCAACACCCATAAATCAGATTCAGCCTATTTGAGAATTATTTTTATCATGCAGATTTTTCGGCTAAAATTCCACTCCTAACAATTATGGTTATAATCATGCCAGCCGTTGAGTTTAAGGACTATAACATCATACAAGCTTGCTTCTATGTTTATCGAACTGTTTTTGATTGATATTTAATATTTAAATAAAAAAAGTTTGGCTCGATTATCCGGAAATTCGATTATCCGGGGTGAATTTTTTTCGGAGTCACCCGGATAATCAAGTCCGACCTGTAATAAGTGTCCGGCCATTTGGCCGAATGCCGTTTGGCCGAATGCCATCTGGTCAAACGCCATCTGGCTGAATGCCATCTGACCGAATGCCATTTTGGCCGAATTGTGATCAAAAGAATTAAGAAATTGTTGACATTCTAACTGCCATTATGATCATCAGAAATTTTTACCTTTTTTAATCATATGCTATTCTTCCTAGTTTTCACATTCAGAAATCAGTTGTCGTTGAAACTGCCAATATTTTATCAATGATTTTATTTCTTTGAGTTATAGGCTATATTGATGCGGGAAACAGTGGCATGGTCACTTCAGTTCATAATTTATTTTTCAGCCAAACGGCATTCGGCCAAATGGCATTCGGTAAAATGCCCAATGACCTTTTTGGCCAAATGGAGTTCGCCCAAACGGCATTCGCCTAAATGGCGTTCGGCCAAATGACCCGGGACCGAAGAAATTGTAGAGGAAATTCCTTAAACAACTTGTGGTGCAGTACTAGAATTATACATTATTGACGAAATAGTATATTTCGGAAATACTAAGATAAATAATTGGAGGAATTCTCGGGAAAATAATGGAGTAATCTTTGAAAAAATGGTTGGAAAAAATCCTGAAAGAATCTGCGGAGAAAATTCCTACAAAAACATTAGATTTGAAAAATATCCTGAGAATGCATGAATGAGACCTTAAATAAATCATTGAAAGAACTCCTTAAGAAAGCTTTGAAGTTATTTCTACAGAAATTGTGCGCAGAATTTTTGAGATTTTACTTTGCTGAAATTTAGGAAAAAATATTCTGATGAAATTGATCCGATTTAAAGAAATTCTGAAAGTCATGGAGGAAATATTTTGTAAATTACCATGAGAATTCCTTGGAAGACCTTCTGAATGATTGTATGGAGGAATAAATCTAAAGTGTTTTTAGGAGGAATTTCTGGAGCAGTCCTTAGAGAACTGCAAACAAATTCTCGGAGGAATTTCCAAACAAAAAACCTAAAAGATCTCCAAAAATAGCTCGAGAAACTCTTACAAAAAAATCTGGAGGAACTCTGGCATAAATTTCAGGTGATATTGCAGAAATATTTTTTGATGAACTCATGAGAAAGTTTCTAGGGAAATTCCTTAAAGAATTCCCGGTAGACTTATCAGAAGAATTACTATTTGAACTGCCGAAGGAACATAGGGAAGAATTTCTGGAGAAACTTCTGGAAGGGTTTTCGTAAGAATACCTAGGAACGTTTCCCAGAGATACTTCTGAATAACATTCTAGAGCAATTCCTGTAAGGAACAACGCTCTGCAAAATTACTGGAAGAATTATCATAAACACTTCTTATTGATAACTTCGAAATAGATGGAGAGTTGCAAAGAAGAGTGTGGAGTGTGGTCTTAAGAATCGTTAACTGCTCTGTGGTAAAGATAGTTAACGCGCTCTGTCTTACGAACTGGAGTGTCGTGGGTTCAAATCCTGTAAGAACGACGGGGATTTTTACACCTTCACACCTTTCCATTTCAATATATGTATTTTTAAACACATGTGACTACAAACTTCTGGCCTTACGTATGTTCAAGCTTGCCACAAAAGTGCAACTTATTGGACGCAGTGGCTTAATTTCCCCAACAGGGGAGAAAAACAAAATGTTCAAGCATATATTGACTATTTCAAATACTATAAACTCTCAACGTTTTCAGTTCGTCTGTGAGACTTTCAAAAAGCTGGAAAATTGAATTTGTTGAAAAGAGACAATTGAAATATCGATGAAGAGTTATGGCTGAATAAGACAATTTCAATCTAGCTACAATGTCCACTTGCAGCTTGCCTGAAAATCTCAAATTACACATGACAAAACAAATGAAACTAATTTCACTTTCTGATGATCCCAAAGTTTGCGTATTTTTCTCCTATTTTGCGATCGGGCTCCGGCTGGCGTCACCAACCGTATCTGTCGTTGATACCAGCCCAGCATATTGGTGGGCGTGATTCGCAATCAAGTATGACTTGGCAAGCTCGAAACAGAGATTCTTCCTCTTCAGCAGCTGCCGCTGCGGTTGATTAAGTGTAATTAAACTTTTCTCATCAATAGCCGGATGACTTTGTATTGGGTAAGAGAGGAAGGGGACTATTATTCTGACGTGACACAAAAACTTTACCGTCCCGAACAGCAATTAATTCACGTATTGTCGTTGCGTTGGGATTAATCTACTGGGACTGGGACTGGGAAGGAAATAACTTGTTTCATCCATACCAGTAGCATGATTAAATTTTGAAAGCCTGCAATCCGAACCACAATAGGCACAATTTACAGTCACGAGCCTGCTATAAATAATAAACAGGCTGCAAAAAGGATTGAATTTATCATGTGGTCTCTGGGATTCATTTTCTCTTTGCGGTCCATTTCCCACACGACTCTAGAGGCAAGATATTACGGTATTGGAAGAAAGTTCTCATCCTTTCCTCCGTGTGACAAAGTGCTTCGGTCACCACCCTTGTCACCCACCCGATATCGTTTTCCTAATCTCATTCAAAAGTCAAACAAGGAAAGACACTCTCCACCATCGCCGCGCCACCGTCTCGGCCTATATCTAAGGGCACTCCAGGGGCTTGACCTGCTTGTTTCAAGAACCAATTTTTTATCTCTTTTCGAGCGAAATGCCGGGCAGGAATGAACACAATCAATCAGAAAAGTTCTTCCGCATGCCATTGTTTGTCATCTAGCGGGCCGTTTTGCCGGACAAGAATGGGCGTCATATTCCAGCTGACGGGACATTGGAAGCAAAACGTGTGTTTTTGGGCAGGGTTGCCATTTTTCTGAACTTTGAAAATGCCATAGAATACCTTCATGACTGTGAAAATGCTCACAGAACGATAAGCTGAAAATCAGGCTCGGTTTCAGTTGGGACGGCACATCTGGAACCCCTGGCTCGAACTCCTTTCGTCGAAATGACGAACGTGACAAATGGGGGGTACAGTTTGTGGCCAATCCTCTCGAGACTGATGGGCAAACAGCCAAGAAAAGTCTTAGGAGTGGGGTATGATAGGAGAAAAGCTATCAGAACGTCAATTTAGTACACTAGCAGCACACAAGATGAGACACATCTTTCGCTTGCCCAAAACCGGTTGGCGCTAGCTGGCTGGCTCGTGCTCCTCCAAGGGGATATGCAAACAAAGCATCAACACCACAGATACCGATGTCAATCGGATGATGCCCCTCAGGGGGTTCGAAATCATCCCGAACGGGTGATAAATTTGTCGGTTCGACAAGTGTGATTCGACGAAAGGCGATCACCCGGTGGGAATGGGCAGGACTTTAAAGCCAGTTATTGGCTTTAATTTGAATTTTAAATGAGCCATTGATGCCACATCTGCAATGTGTCATTTATTAAAGAGGGTTTACCAAGTGGAAGCTTAAATCAAATTAACGGAATTTGGAAGGATTAATCGTTCAGTGATTGATTAAATCATTTTAAACAAACGTGAGAAGCTCGACGGATAAATTTTCTGCTCTTTTCAATAAATTCTCTTCATCCCTTCATGGAAATAACCCTCCCGAATAGTTCTTCAATTAAAGCTCATTAATCAATCTGCTAACAGGCATGCGATTTGCAGTGCCCGTGGATCACGGTAATTAATAAAGATTATGAAAAGGCTCTGTTCTCGGTATTTTGGGTAGTGTTTGACGGATACACTCAATAGCAATAGACATTTGCTGATGGATGTTCATATTCGGCTCAAAGATCAGCGCAAAGTCTCGGAAATGCTTTGACTACTTAGTCTTGCCTCTTACTATTTACCGATTGTTCTCAACAATTTTTCAGTAAAAAAAAAATCTCCTTAAAAATTTTCAAACCGAAATCGGATTGAAAAACAAATAACAAAATAGATGTGTTCATGCGAAAATGTGTGATTTTTTTTTTATTTTCGGATAGACCAAATTCTGGTATGTTGTAGGATGCCATTTTATTATAACGAAAATTCAATGAAGCACAAGAAAAGCATATTAAAAATATAACATATTGTAGTGGAGCACTACAAATGCGTAATAAAATAGGACGTAATATAACAACACACAACATACATTGAGCCCTGTTGCCTTAGAGGATAACAAATTCCAAACCCAGTAGTAATTTTTGTTGGTCCATCAGTCTTGCAACCGTATTTTTTTTTTTTTGAAAATTGCCTTTTGTTCACAGCATTGGTTGCCTTCATAGCTTGAGCTTTGTCGAGGAATTCCTAATCATAAGGGGGCATACTGAATCTCGTTTTAATATGAGACGTCTACACTTTAATGTCTCTGTTAGGGAAGGGTCTACATATGTCTTCTAGTTTACATTGTAGGTCATCAAAACGAGACTGATGAGATCTCATGATGCTCTATTTCGCCAGAGCGCTACAAAGGTACATTTAGCATGTGGCTATATTTACTTGGGTTTCCCAAAAGAATCCTCCATGTTTTTTTTTATGAATCCGTAAGAGAATTCTTTCAGGAAATCATCCACGGATTCAGAAATTGTTTCAAAAATTCTTTATAAAAAAAATAAAAGGTTCCTCCAAAAATTGCTGCCAGAATTTCTTTAGAAAATCTTCCACAAACTCCAGAAAGTCTTACTAAGATTCCTTCAGAGATATCTGGCGATTCATTTTGAAATTTCCCTGGGGCATCGTTCAAAAATTTCCTATGAGATTCCGCAACAAATTTTCCAAAGATTAGAAGTCCGAAGAAATCTTCTATGGATTTTAAAAGAAATCCAAGAATTCCTTCAGAAATTACTCCTGGAGTTTATTCTTAAAATATATCAAGCTTTCTTACAGAAACTCCTACGGCGTTTTTTTTTCTCGGATTTTTATAGGGATTCTTTAAAACAAATCGAAAGGGACCCCTTTCCCTTATGAATTTTTCAAATGAAATCTTCTAAGTAGATTTCTTTGGGTTACTACTGCAACTCTGCAACTCCGCCAAGAATAACTTCACAAATTTCCCCAGGAAATCGTTTAACTTTTCTTTTGCATCACGTTGGGAGTAGCTCGCTGAGGCAGTGCACGGTTTGGGTCAAAAAATGATCCTAATGGAGGGTTAAAAAATCATCGAAAATATCTCCAAAGACTCCTTCAGAAATTTCTACAAGGATTTTTTGAAGACGCTTACCTATGCCTTTCTCCAGATGTTCAGATTTTTTTATTTTTCAGAAAAACGTCCACAGATTTCATCAGGAATACTCTCAGAAAATCCTCTAAGATTTGAAAATACTTTTTTAATTAATCCGGGTTTTTCCTATAATTTCTTAAATAGTTTTTTTCTTGGAATTTCAATAAGTGCTTCCGAGAAGTTCCTCCAGGTATATACACTACCCGTCATAAGTACGGACTCACAAAAAGTATTGCAACAATATTGCATCACCCTGACTCACCTCGATATCTCCAAAACCTGAGGACTTACAAAGATGCTGTCTTCAGGAAAGTTATTCAGAAGACCAAAAGCAACAACTTTTCTGAAGGCGGCATTTTTGTAGGTGTTTTGGTTTTAGAGATATCGAGGTGAGTCAGGGTGATGCAATATTGTTGCAATACTTTCAGTGAGTCCGTACTTATGACGGGTAGTGTATCTATCTAGGAGTTGTTCAAGAAGTTCCTCCTGGGATTTTTCTTCGACTATTCCTTCAAAATTTATTCAAAATTCTTCCCAAAATTTCTAGAGAGACTCTACTGAAGATTTTTTTCAGCAGATCTGTTTTATCTCCAGAAACTTATTCAGAATGTTAGGGATTGCTTCAGAAATTTCAGCAAGGAATTTTTTCAAAAGTTCTTCCAAAAAGGTTTTCAGAAAATTATCTGAAAATTTCTTGAAAAATCTTACAGGGATTGCATCGGAAATGTTTCCCTGGGTTTCTCCAAGAATTCATCAAATAATTCCTTCAGATATTTTTGCAGAAATACCTACGTTTTTCTTTCTTTGAGAGAAATTGCTCTTGCGGTTCCATCAGAAACATCTCCTAAGATGTATCAAGAGATGCCTACAGAAAAGGTTCAGATATTCTTCCAGGGATTTTTCCTGGAGATACCCCTAAAAGGACATACTGGAAAAATTTGTAATTAGGCTGACATAAATTTCGATTTTCTTTTATGCACCCCCCCCCCTTCATCGAGAAAATTTCTTAACAAATCAAATGAGTTTGACGATTTTGCCTAATTGTTTGAGTAATATTTCAACAAATACATTTATTATCTATCATGTTAAATATAGTATGAGTTAAGAGCTCGGCACGGTCGCACGCTTGACGACAAACTGCGTCGATGCGATGCAAGTTAGAGATATCATTGTACCTCTAAAGGAATTCTCAGTTAAAAAATCTTATATAATTTCTGAAGGAAATTGTACACAAAAATCATTTTACTATTACCTGGAGAAATTGATGTAGGAAATCCTGCAGAAACAATAAAAGTCTTGGAGAAATTTTTTGAACAATTACTGAAAAAATAAAAGATTTTTAGAAGGAATCTTCGAAATAACACTTCCCGAGCAAAAGGGAATAACTTACAAATATCATGCAAAGAACAGCCTGTGCTCTAATACTTAAAATTGTTATAACTTTTTTTTATCAATCTGTATTACCGAGATTTTTAGCCCTGTGCTAGTTCATCTCGGGACCCACGCTTTACTTCCCTTCCGAAGGAAGAACTCACATTTTGCGAGTTTGTCGGGAGTGGGATTCGATCCCAGGTCCTCGGCGTGATAGTCAAGTGTTCTAACCATCACACCAGGTCCGCTCCACATTGTTATTATTAAAATATTCTACAAAATGTTATGAGAACATCACAATAACAATTGCAGGTATTTCAGCAAAGTTTTGTATTGATGTGGTATTTGCTGATTTAACAGTGAAATAATTGAGTAACAAGTTTTGCTTTTCCATCATGGAGCTGTTGAACAAAAGTACAAATTAATATTAAGAATTGTTATTACTTTATTATTCAATACCTTTTGAACTCAGCTTAAGATATGCATTAGCTATTGAAATAACAAGGATTGATATTTTCTAGGTATTATCCATACAAAATTATGGTTTTCGTTTTTGTTATTTTGCCTCTTATGTTCACCTAATGAAGGGCATATCGAGGTATGATAGTATTTAATATTAATACCTTGATATGTTATTCAGTTGTTATTCTTTTCTGCTCGGGTTGAATTAACCGGAGAACTCTCTGCAGGCTGTTATAGAAAAACTTCGTGAAAAATCCCTTGAAAAATGGATAGAAGTTTATCTGAAGAAATTATTTATGAAACCCCTGGAAGAACTTCCAGAAATATGTCCGAAAAAACCCTTAATAAATGTAGCAATATCTGAAGGAATCTCTGGAAAAATTCAAGCAATACTTTCAGGTAAAGTTTCTGAGGAATTTTCTGAAATTCTATAAGAAAATCGTAGAGGCATTTCTGAAAGAATCTTCGAATGTTTGTGATTTTTTTTCCTGGAATTGTATCTTTTACAAAAGCGTTTCAAGGAATTCCTGGAGAAACCTATGGAGAAACTCCTAGAAGAATTTCTTGAGAAATTTAGGAGACATCCTAAAAAAATAAAATCTCTTGTAAAAAAATCTGGCAGCATTTCTGGAGGAGTTCCTTCAGAAATGTTCGAAGAAATACATGATGGACCACATGCACAAATTTTGGAGAAACTTCTAAGGAAACTTGTGGACCAGTTTAAAGATGAATCTTTTGAGAAATTTCATGGAAACTCCTGAAGGAGTGTCATCCCGAGTAGGTGAGAAAATCTAACGAATAACACATTCAGTTATTAATAATTGAATTACTGACAAACAAATCTGATATTATTTAGATTGATCTCGTCTGCCCGGGATGAAATATTCCTGTGGGAATTCCTAAAAGAGTCTCTGGAGGGGTTCCTGGAAAATTTTCAAAGCAATCCATGACCAGGAATGCATTTTGAAGAGTTAATAAGAGAAATGAAAAAAAAAGAAATGCATGCTTAACTCATGCTCAGACTTTAGCGAGAAACTTCTTTCTGTAAACATTCCATAAAATGTTTGAAGAAATTTTCAAAGGAATACACGGAAGTAATGCTAGAAAGCTTTCTAGAGAAAAAAATCTTACAAAACTTAAAAAAAAAATCCAGCAAAATTGTCCGTTCCGCGATAAGTAATAAAGCATGGAGGGGTTTTCCCCGAATACTTCTTTATTACGCGCAATAGTGAAGTTCTTTATCTGGGGCGAACTAGTATAGAAGACGCTGTAATTTGGAAACTTTGAGTAACCAGCTCTGATTTCCAATCATCAATGTGTGAGTAAACCTGCTAACCGTATACATTCGGGGAGGAACAATACCCATCTCCCATGATGCTTTAGTTGAAAATGGTACCACAGTATTTACACACTGATGGTACGACTACTCCGAAGTAGTTAAGTCTATATCCAATGATTTCTGGAGCAAATAGCAAAACAATAACAATGTAAGAGAATCAGTCATTTATAAAGAAATTGCGCTGGAAAAGCAGAACTCCTAGATGAAACTCTGAGAGAGTTCCTAAATTTCTGATGGAACCGATGCATTGGAGCAGGTTCTAAAAGAATTAGAATTAATTTTTTTTTTTCAATTCTTATGATTTGTTTATGGGAATTTCTGAAGAAATCCTTGCTGGAATAAAATTTTGAAGTACTGAAGGATTCTTGGAGGTATTTCTAAAGAAATGAAGTAATTTCAGATTTTAAATATTTCCTTTAATTGTTTCAAGTGAAACCTCTAGTCGAGTTCCTTAAGAAATTTCATTTTTTTTAAATAACCGTTTGGAGGAAAACGGAAGCAAATTCAAGACAAATTTCAGAAGAAATAAAAAGAGGGTTTTTAAGACATTCCTAGAAGAATACCTTAATACGCTCCTTGGGAAACCTCTGGTGGAATTGCTGAAAGAATCAAATTCCAAATCGATAAACTGATGAGAGTTTTGATGGAAATTGTGGACGTGATTCTGCAGAAATCTCCGGAGAATTATCTGAGAAACACATGGATAAACTACTGTTAAGGCCATTACAAATATATATTTCACTTTTTGTCCCATCACTTTTTAGCTGGTTGAGGGGGGGGGGGCATAAAAATAATAAAGCATTTAGTCTGAAAAATATTTAAAACTCATCGGATTTGTTAAAGAATTCTTAGCAAGACCCGATATTTCGATAAATGTTTTCTTATCTGCCCCCCTCAAAATGTAAAATCTAGCAAAAAAATTGAAGGGGGGGGGGGGGACAAAAAGTCAAAATTAAATTTGTATCCACCTTATATGCTAAGAAAAATCGCTCGAGGAATTGCTTGAAACAGTTTTAAAGAAATGGTGACTAAATATTTTTGGAGAAGTTTCAGAATGATTTTATAAAATAATCAGCGGAAAAATATTGACAGATATTCCTAAAGAAAAACATGCAGGAATTCATGAAAAACTCCCAAGAAGAAATCCTGCTGGAACCACTAATATAAATTATGCAAGAATCTCTTGAAGAGGTCATGACGAAATTCCTTTAGACGTTCTTTCAGGAATATCCTATGGAATTTCTGGAGAAGTACCTGGTGAAGTTTATCAAGATATTCTTGGAAGCAAGTCCGTGCACAAGGGGGGGGGGGTTGGGTGTTAAACTCCCCCCCCCCCCCCATTGCCAACGCTTCATATACTAGGCGCCCCTCCGCCTTTTGCCGATATTGAGAAACCCCCCCCCCCCCCTTTGGCGCCACTTCTGTGCACGGGTCTGCTTGGAAGTATTTCTGAATAAATCTGAACAACGCTTTACGGCTTTCTGAAAGACTCCTTGGACAAATCTCTGATGAAATCGTTGGACTTATTTTCGCCGGAATCCATGTAGATTTTTTTGAGGAAAAATCTAGAGGACTATCTGGAACAATCTTTGGAACAATTTCTTAAGGAATCCCTGGAAGAATAATTTCTGAAAGAATCTCTATAGGAATCCCTGAAGAAGTATCCAATGGATATCCTGAAAGATTTCATGAAATACCTGAATTTGTTTCTCGAGAAAGGCCTAGAAGATTATCTAAAGGAATCTCTGGAATAATTTTGGTAAGCATGTTTTGGAGGAATTTCTATTGAAATCTGGGCAAGATTTTGTTTACAATTTCGGAAAACAATCTTTGATAAATTTCGGGAACAAAGAAGAATTTTTCAAATCCCTCAAGATAATGTCCAAATGAATCGTTGCACGATTTTTAAAAGGATCCGTGAAGAAGTTCCTTTAGGTATTTAGGTATGTAGGAATCACTGAACAAAAATTCGGAATACCTGAAAGAAGGTTTTTAAGGATTTTTGGAAGATTTTCTGATAAATCCCCGGAGGAATCTCTGGAAAATTTTCTAACGGAAAAAGCGAACTTAAATTTTAGTTCTGAACTAAATTAAGATTTTTTTTAAATATTTCTTTGCAGCACGTTTCTGCGCAACAATCAAACTACTTTGACCATAATTAAATGTCCAGAGAACCGAAAGTCGGTTTGTGCTGAAAAGTTGATCAATTGGTTACCCGCTGCTCGTGACTAATCGATCAACTTTTCAGCGCAAATAGACGTTCAGGTCGTGAGATTTGTGTTCTTGAAATTTTGAGTTGTGGCTTAGTCATATCTTCACCTTAACGTGAACCATGGATAATAAATCAAATTAACAACAGTGAAGAATAGGTTCAGATATATAAAGTACATAGTTGGAACCCCTTCCTGCGGTTAGCAACAATATATAGGTTCACTTCTTGAATTTGATTCAAAGTCCTGTGACTTGAAGAACAACATAAATCCTATCTCCACTACTGTTTCGTACACCGGTACCCAGTCAAATACTTTTTCTGATTTGGTATCTTTGTCCAAGCACCTTTTCTTTTTCCACCTTTCCGTGAACCATGTTCGCCCTGTGCTTACCATCGACTTCAGCATCCACGTGTAAGAAAAGCCCATTTTCAGTAATGATTGTTATTATTTACCAATTTCGCCCGGATCAACAATCCTAATGCGACTGTTTAGCCATAGCTTACGCGACCAGAGGCTAACCAACCAACCACCCCTTCACTAATCCCCACCCCAACCTGATAGGATTTACCACCAGGCCTTCCTTTTCCATGTTTGTCTTCTGTTTTCGCGCTGTTGTTGGGTTGATTGTGACGGGGCTGGTTCTGCACAATTCCTATGTGCACCAAAGTGCGCCTTCATCGTCGCTTTTTTCGCCTATCCACGACCGGAGGCTGCGGTAGTAGCACTCGGAAATCTCAGCGATAGGTTTTGTGAACAGTTGGTTGAAACGCACAATGGCGAAAAAATAAGTCAGCAAAAGTTGAGAAGGTTGCGAGTGGTTTTGGCCAGAATTGGTGCGATTGACTGTTACAGTCAACAAACACGCATGGATTACTTTTATGTCTGGTCGAGGAAGTGAACCTTCTTCAAGGTTCCATAAAAAAATGAGCTCTGAAGAAGAATCTATCTTTGCCGAAACGTCGACAAAGGTTTTAAAGTAATTGATGCAAGTTGAGGGAAGTAGAGAAGGTTATTGCGTTTAAGAAATGTGACGAATATACGTCAAATGCCGAGGGCTGTAAATCTCGGCAATAAAGATGATAATAGTGATCATAACGTCAAACGGATAATTCGGAGAATCATTGAGTTGCTTTATAACATTCGACAATTTTTTGGTTGTACATTTTTGTTGTTGCTGTTTTTTCTCATGAATGTAACATTATTGTTTTTTTTATTATTATTTAGATTGGGTTTGATTCTTTCGAACCCACATATTTTGTTCTGATTTTATTGCTTTAATATTTTTGGTGCTTTGAGAAGTTTTATATTTTCCGTCTATTGCATTTTCGACCTGTTCGCGTTTGAGATACACTTTTTGACCGACGACAGTGAACCACAACCACATTGCCGAGCCAGCAGCAATGCACAATTGTTATGTCAATATTAATCCCTTTTGCCGAACGTTCTACCCCGGCTGCGGTTCTTTTATCGCAATTTTTCTCCAACAACAACGGTAGAGGATATGGTAACAGCAAATGGCATTATCAATGGATGAATGTGATACCGAGTTTCGAAAGATGAATAGTGAGCATGGTTCTTAAATTTGTGTTTCGAAGAAAAGAGGCAAAATGTGTCGTGACCGACCAGGGTAGTGGTGGTGGTGGTCAGGAACGAAAGTAAAAAAAAAACATAAGCACTTAATCAAATATATAACGCAAAGAACAAATGGTTGTCCAGGGAAAAATTGTCATTCAGGAACGGGAAACAATTTCCAAACTCGGGACCGGGTCGGGATTGGGAAGTTGTTGTGTGAAAGAGAAAAGTTGAAAGTTATTGCGATTATACTTTGACAACGGAACAAAAGCTGCTTTTGTTGGATGTGTGAAGGGTGGGATTTCAATGAAATAGCGTGAATGTAAAAAAAAATGAATAAACGATTTTAAAGACGAACTTTTGTTATTAAAGTGAAGTGCAATGAATTTAAATTTTTGCATTGTTAAAATGTGGCTGATTTAAAATAGCTTTACAGTGGTTCAGAAAGAGAAATAAATCGAAAAAAAAATCTTCCTATGCAAAACATGTCAGCATATAATGACTGAACTTTTAGTGGCTTAAACGTTTATTCTAGAATTGTTTGATTCTTGAAATTTTTGGATTATTCTCAGAGGAATTCTTGAAGAATTACCTGAGGATCTCTTGGAGAATTCTCGTATAAATGCTTGGAGTAATTCCGGAGAAATTCTTGGGGAATTTTCTGAAATAACTGGGAGAATAACAGCACATTCTCAGAGTAATTCTTGGAAAATTCCCAAAGGAATATTTGGAGAATTTTTAGAGGAAACCTTAGAAAATTCTCTGAGAAATCCTTGGAGGAATTCTTGGAGAATTCTCGAAATAACACTTGCAGTCTTCCCACAGAAATTCTCGGGAAATCCCGGAGGAATTCTTGGATAATTCAAGGTGGAATCCTTAAAAAATTTTTGGAGAAAACTCTTAGAAAATATTTTGAAGGAATTCCTGGAAAATATCGGAAAAAAACTAGGAAAATTCTTGGAGAATTCCCGGAGGAACTCTTGGAGAATTTCCAGAGGAAGTCCTGGAGAATGAAATATGTGAGAATTCCCAGAGAAAACTTTCGGAAAATCCCGTAGAAGTTCTTGGATAATTCTTGGAGGAATTTCCGGAAAAAAATCTTCGGAAATTTTCCTGAAAAAGAATTCTGGAAGGCATTCCTGGAGCAATTCTTGGGGAATTTCTGGAGGAATTCTTGGAGGAATTATTGAAGAATTTCTGAGATTTTTTTTTGAGAATTCCCGAAGGAATTCTTGGAGAGTTCTCGGAGGAATTCTTGAAAAATTTCTGGAAAACAATCTTAGAAAATATCTTGGAGAAATTCTGGAACATATCGAAAAAATCTCGGAAAATTTCCGGAGAAGTTCTTGGAGAACTCCCGAGGAAAATAGAAATTTGCGGGAATTCCTGGAGGAATTCTTTATTAGTTCCCGAAAGAATTTTTGGTAAATTCTCGGAGAAATTTTTAGAAAATTTCCGGAAAGAAATCCTGAAAAAAATCCTGGAGGAATTCTTGAAGAATTCCTGGAGAAATTCTTGTAGAACTCCTGGAGAAATCCTTGGAGAATTTCCGGCAAAAATCTGGGAAAATTTCGAGAAGAAATGTCGGGAAAAAAATCTTGGAAAATTAACGGAGAAATTCTTTGAGAATTCCCTGAGAAACCTTTGGATGATTCCCGGAGGAATTCTTGAAGAATTCCCGAAAGAATTCATGCAGATTCCCAGGAAAAACTTTTTGAGAATTTCCGGTAGAATTCCTGGAGGATTCCCGGAGAAATTCCTGGAGAATTAACGATGGAATTCTGAGGAAAACCACGCAGGAATTCTTGGATAATTCCTGAAGAAATTCTTGGATAATTCCTGAAGGAATTCTTGGGGAATTTCCGGAAAAAAATTATGGATAATTTCCTAAAGATATTCCAGGAGGAATTCTCAGAGAATTCTCGGATAAATTTTTGGGGAAATCCTGGAAGAATTCCTAGGGAGTTCCTGCAGGAATTCTTGTAGAGTTCCTGGAGGAAATCATGGAGAATTCCTGGAGAAATTCTCCAAGAATTCCTCCAGGAATTCTCCAAGAATTCCTCCAGGAATTCTCCAAGAATTCCTTCAGGAATTCTCCAAGAATTCCTGCAGGAATTCTCCAAGAGTTCCT
This sequence comes from Aedes albopictus, assembly GCF_035046485.1. Taxonomy (NCBI): domain Eukaryota; kingdom Metazoa; phylum Arthropoda; class Insecta; order Diptera; family Culicidae; genus Aedes; species Aedes albopictus. Next base: position 51,709,272 of record NC_085137.1, on the reverse strand, counting down.
CCAAGAATTCTCCGAGAATTCCTCCAGGAATTTTCCAAGAATTCCTCCAGGAATTCTCTAAGAAATCCCCCAGGAACTCTCCTAGAATTCCTCCAAAATTTTTTTCAGGATTGTTTTCCAGAAATTTTTCAAAAATTCCTTCGGGAATTCTCCATGAGTTCCTCCGGGATTTCTTGAAGAATTCCTCCTGTGAGGCTTCAAAAACTCCCCCAGAAATTCTCCAAGAATCCCTCCAGGAATAATCCTGAAATTGTTTATGAATTCCTACAGAATTTCTTTAAAAAATCCTCCACGAATTTTCCAAGAATTCCTCCAGGAATTCTCCAAGAATTTCTCCGGATATTCTCGAAAAATTCACCAGGAATTCTTCAAGAAATCCTCCAGGAATTCTTCAAGAATTCCTCCAGGAACTCTCCAAGAATTCCTTAAGGAATTCACCAAGAATTCCTTCAGGAATTCACCAAGAATTCCTTCAGGAATTCACCAAGAATTCATCCAGGAATTCTTCAAGAATTCCTCCAGGAATTCTTCAAGAATTCCTCCAGGAATTCTTCAAGAATTCCTCCAGGAATTCTTCAAGAATTCCTCCAGGAATTCTCCAAGAATTCCTTCAGGAATTCACCAAGAATTCTTTCAGGGCTTCTCCAAGAATTCCTTCAGGAATTCTCCAAGAATTCCTTCAGGAATCCTCCAAGAATTCCTTCAGGAATTCACCAAGAATTCTTTCAGGGCTTCTCCAAGAATTCCTCCAGGAATTCTCCAAGAATTCCTCCAGGAATTCTCCAAGAATTCCTCCAGGAATTCTCCAAGAATTCCTCCAGGAATTCTCCAAGAATTCCTCCAGGAATTCTCCAAGAATTCCTCTAGGAATTCTCCAAGAATTCCTCCAGGAATTCCCAAAGAATGCATTCCAGAATTCTCCAAAAATTTCTCCGGGAATTTCTTCAGGAAAATTTTTGAAGATTTGTTCCGGAAAACCCCCAAGAACTCCTTTGAGAATTATCCAAGAATTGCTCAAGGATTTTTTCCAGAATTCCTGCAGGAATTCTCCCAGAATTCCTCTAGGAATTCTCCAACAATTCCTCCAGGAATTCTCCAAGAATTTCTCCTGGAATTCTCCAAGAATTCCTCCAGGAATTCTCCAAGAATTCCTCCAGGAGTTCTCCAAGAATTCTTCCGGGAACTCCTTCAGGAATTCTCTCAGAATTCCTCCAGGAATTTTCTTAGAATTCCTCCAGGAATTTTCCAAGAATTTCTCCTGAGAGTTTCAAGAGTTCTTTCAGGTATTCTCCAAAAGTTCCTCCTGGAATTCTCCAAGAATTTCTCCAGGAATTCGCCAAGAATTCTCAAAGATTTCCTTTCCTCCAACAAATCTTCAGGAACTCCTTCAGTAATCAATTCAAAGTATTCTTCCTGGAATTATCCAAGAATTTCTCCAGGAATTCTCGAAGTATTTCTTCACTTATTCTTAAAGAATTCCTCCAGGAATTCTCCAAGAATTCCTCCAGGAAATCTCCAAGAATTTCTCCAGGAATTCTCAAAGAATTTCTCCACTAATTCGCATAGAATTTCTAAAGGCGTTCTCCAAGAATTCCTACAGGAATTATCCAAGAATTACCCCAAAAGTTCCTCAAAAACTCCTCCAGGAATTCTTTAAGAACTCCTCCAGGAATTCTCCAAGAACTCCTCCAGGGAATTTTCAAGGTATTCCTCAAATATATCCTCCAGAAATTCTCCAAGAATTCTTCCAGAAATTCCTACAGAATTCCTCCAGAAATTCTTAAAGAATTCCGCTAGAAATTATTAAAGAATTCTTCCAGCGGAATTCTTGGATGATTCCCAGTGGAATTCTTGGAAAACTTCCAGCGGAGTTCTTGGAGAGTTCCCATCGGAGTTCTGGGAGAATTCATAGCGGAATTCTTGGCGAATTTACAGCGGAATTCTTGGAGAATTCACAGCGGAATTCTTGGAGGATTTACAGCGGAATTCTTAGAGAATTTCCAGCGGAATTCCAGGAGATTTCCCAGCGGAATTCTTGGAGTATTCCCAGCGGACTTCTTGGAGAGTTCCCAGCGGAATTCTTGGAGAGTTCCCAGCGGAATTCTTGGAGATTTCCCAACGGAACTCTTGGAGAGTTCACAGCGAAATTTTCGGAGAATTCACAGCGGATTTTTTGGAGAATTCCCAATAGAACTCTTGGAGAATTCCCAGTGGAAGTATTGGAAAACTTCCAATGGAATTCTTGGAGAATTCCGAGCGGAGTTCTTGGAAAACTTCCAGAGGAATTTTCGGAGAACTTCCAGAGGAATTATTGGAGAATTCCCAGCGGAATTCTTGAAGAATACCCAGAGGAAGTCTTGGAGCATTTCTGAGGAAAATTTTGAACAATTTCTGTGGGATTTCTTGGAAAATTCCTGTGGGAATTCTTGGGGAGTTCCTGAGAGAATTTTTGGAGAATTCCTAAGGAAATTTTGGAAAATTTCTAAAATTATTCTTTGAAAAGTTTTTGAGGATTTTTTGAAGAAATCCTGTAGGATTTTAGGGGAATTCCTGAAGGAATTCTAGAAGAATTTCTTGAGGAACTCTTGAAGAATTCTTGGAAAAATTTTTGGAGAAATTTCAGGGGCATTTTGTGAGAATCGTCTAAGAATTCCAGGAGGAATCATTGAAAAAATCCTGGAGAAATGCCTTTATATTTTCACGGGAATTTCCGAAAATGATTCTGCGGATTCCTGGAAAAAATGTTGGGAAATTTGTGAAGAAATTCTGAGGAAGGCCAAGTTTTCCTTGAGAAATTTCTGTGAGAATTTGTTGAAGATTTTTTCGAAGGTTGTATGGCGCTTTCGAAAGTTATTTCAGGAGAACTTTGCTCTGGACCACTGTGAGCTGTATGGGGCTGTCCATTAACTACGTAAGGGATTTTTTACGATTTTTTGACACCCCCACCCCCCCCTTGTAAGATTTTTTGTATGGGAGCCAAACAATTTTTGTATGGCTCGTAAGATTTTTCAAACCTCCCCTCCCCCTATAAACCCTTACGTAATTAATGGATCGCCCCTATGGAAATAATTTTGCCACAACGTCGCTTCCGAAATGATTAATCTATCTCTATGCTTCCGTGTGTCACCTCCATCGAAAGTAATTGGGGTTGGCATCGAGTAGAGGTATGAGTGAAAAATGTGTTAAAAGACATGACAAAAAAGGAAATCGAAGGTGGATGTATGGCGGTGGCGGCTGGCGGTGAAGTAAAGCCAAAAAATGGAAAGCAATGTGGCAAATGGCAACAGGGCGTACTTACCTATTTTCGGACCGAGATCCTTTGTCTTCGTCTGGTTCATGCGGCGAGCCATCGGACCCGAACCGGGCATTCCCATAGCTCCCGGTTGTCCTGCATCAGTCGGATTCGATTCCGGTTGGGTTAAGCGAGCGGCGGTTGGGTGGGTGAAGGCGGTTTGGCGTGGTGGTCATTTTTGGTTTTTTGATTTGGCGTGAATACATTAAGTGGAGGCACGTGATAGGACGATGAATGGCAGGTTTTTGATATTTGTGGTATGGTTAGTGATGACGACCGGCGAAAAGAGACGAGAAAAGAAAAAAAAAAGGTGGAACCCTTTTTTGTAGTCTGAAAGGCAAAACGGCCGTAGTGGGTCGGGTGTCACGTCTGAAGGGGGTAACTCGATAGTTGAGGTTAATTACTGGCCTTTGGCCGAGTCAACAGATGGTTCGAAATAGGCTGACAAGGCTGATAATGCGCTTTTTGTTGAAGGGCTGGTGGCGAGAGTGCGACATTTCTCCGAAAATGATTTTCACGAAAGCTGTTTTCCCGCATGACCTTTGAGGAAAATTTACGATCTCTAAAAACATTTTCAAGTAAATTCTGCATCATAGCAATTCCTAGAAGAAATATGAAGAAATCCCAAGTAACAATTTGAAATACGATTTGTTTTTGAGAATCGTAATAAAACCTAAATGCTTTAATTGAGACTTCTTTGAATCTCATCGACCTGGAATTGTTGTTTGAGACTTGCAAGGTATTCCCTGATGGAATTTTTCAATAGAATGAATTTTTTCTATTAAATGGAACTTTCGAAAGAATTTCTAGGAGAAATTGCAAAAAAAAATATCATGAAGAATGGTTGGATGTTTTTTCCAAACAATCTTCCATGGAATTAAAAGGAAGAAAAAAAAAAGTTTTTTGAAACATTCCCGAAGATTTCCCAACGGAATTACTGGAAAATTCCATCCAGGAGTTCTTCGTGAAACTCCAAAAGAAAACCTTGAGAAAAACAATAGATTTTTTGGAGAAGTTACCAAATAAAAGTGATAGCTAATTTTTGAAAATACTAAATATTAAATAAACGGAAATTTTCCGTAGGTAAACATTCGGGGAAATCAGAATCGGAGAAATGTCGTATCCCAACAGCTGCTGATGATTTATTAACCAGTCATATACACACACTCACCTGCCACTCGTGGCGTCCGCAGCTGCTCAACCGGTATCACCCGTCGGCGTTTTTTCGGCAGTTTGGCCCGGGCTTGCGTGTGCGAGTAGTACATGGCAAAGTTGCTCACGATGACCGGCACCGGAAGAGCGATCGTCAGCACTCCGGCCAAAGCACACAACGCTCCGACAAACATCCCGATGTAGGTTTTCGGTGCCATGTCGCCATAGCCGACGGTGGTCATTGTGACCAGGGCCCACCACAGCCCCAACGGGATGCTGTTGAAATCGTTGTGCGGATTCGCCTGGATGCGCTCGGCGTAGTAGACCAGGCTGGCGAATATCACGATGCCCAGCACCAGGAAAAACACCAGTAGGGTTAGCTCCTTGGCCGAGGCGCGAAATGTCTGGATGAGGATTTTCAGCCCGGACGAGTGTCGCGTCAGTTTGAACAGTCTCATGATACGGATGATGGAGAAAAACTCCAGAATGTCGGCGTTCTCCAGATGGGAGGCGAATTTTTGCAGCACCAGGTCCACGTAGAAGCTCAGCGTGGCGATGTAGTCGATGATATTTACAGACGAAGTGATGAACTCGCACTTGTGCGGTGACGAGATGAAGCGAACCTGGGGGTGAGAAAAAATATGCATCTAATGAAACATCAAGTAATACAATATTACATATACAATTTGTATGTTAATAAAACGTTTAATAAACCTCTTCAAAATCGGATATCTCTCGAGTTCACTGCTGGTTCGTGCACCTTTAGATACTGCAGAAATTACGAATACCTCACTCAAGTTACGAACAGCGATATATTATTTCCTCCGCTTTTTTTTTTGCTTGTGTACAGCACCTAACTACCTCTCTCGCTTCTCCAAGTTCATCTTCCCTATTATTCTCATTGAGGTGCAGTTTCATCAGAGACTCTTTGACGCATTGCTCCATACAGTTCTTCGGGACTTCTTTTAAGGCGAAACTGGAAGCATTTCCTCATTTTTTTGGTTTTTGATTTTTTATTTAATAACGAAGCAATATTTTTAAAATCGGTTTTCGTGCGCATATAGAGTATGGATCAGGGTATGTTCTGTTTTTTTTTTACGCGGTAGAAAATGTTTTTCGTTATCGCAGAAACCATTTTTTAGTGAAATTTTGTTCAAATATGGTTTCTGCAAAAACGAAAAACATTTTCTACCGCGTAAAAAATTCAGAAGATACCCTGATCCACAGTCTACATGTGCACGAAAACCGATTTTAAAAATATTGCTTCGTTATTTAATAAAAAATCAAAAACCAAAAAATGAGGAAATGCTTCCAGTTTCGCCTTAAAGGAACTTCATCAGAAATTTCTTTAGAGATTCCTCTGCGTATTTCTCCAGTTTTTTAACTTTATTTTATTCTTATCAATGAAAGTTCAAACTGAAACAAAATTTTTACATGGATTTCTCCAGTGGCTCTGTAGATTTTTTCATGGTTTCCCGGAGGAATGCTGAGAGAATTCCCGAAGGAATTTCAGTATAATTCCCGGAGGAGATTTTGAAGAATTCCAGGCGAAGTTCTTGGGGAATTCCCGAAAAAAAAAATCAAGGAGAACTTCCTTAGATATTCCAATTTTCGAATTAATTTCAGGAGAATTCCCGAAAGAATTCTGGAAAAAGTTGCAGAGGAATTGTGGGAGAATATCCGGAGGTATTCTTAGATAATTTCAGGAAGACTCTTCGAGATTTTCCAGAAGAACTTTAGCAGGACTCCCGGTGGAATTCTTGGAGAATTCCTGAAGGAATTCTGGGAGGGAAAAATTCTATGAGAACTTCTAGGAGAATTCTCGAAGTATTTTTAGGATATTCTCGGAGAATTTTTTGGAGAATTCGCTGAAGAATTTGTGGGAAATGTTAGATTCATGAAAAAATAGTTAGAGGATTACTGGAGAAATTCTTGAAGAATTCACGTACACATTTTTGGTAAATTCCCGGAGAAAAATTTGAAGAAATTCCAGAAGAATTCGTGGAGAACTCCTTGGGTGTTTCCCGGAGAAATTCTTGGATAATTCAAGCGGGCGCTCTTGAAAAATTTCCAGAGGAATGATTGGAGAGTTTCCGGAGGAATTATTGAAGAAATTCCGAAGGAAATCTTGGTTAAATAACTTAGGAGTTCTTGTAGAATTTGCGGAGGAATGCTTTTGAAATTTTTGGAGAATTGCCAGAGATGAACTCCTGGGCAATTTCCAAAGAAACTCTTGGAGAATTCTTGGAGATTTGTAGAGAAATTCTCGTAGAATTCCTCGAGGAATCCTTGTAGAATTCCTCGAAGAATTCTTGGAGAATTCCTAGAAGAATTCTTTGAGAATTCCTGAAGAATTCTTTGAGAATTCCTGAAGAATTCTTGGAGAATTCCTGAAAAATTTTCAGAGGAATTCCCGGAAGTCTTCCTGGAGAATTCCTGGTAGAATTCTTGGGAAATTCGCGGAGGAGTTCTGGAGAAATCTCGGATAAATTGTGGAGCCTCGTGGCCGTGCGGTTAGCGTCACCAAGCGTATAACCGTACCATGCCAAGGGGTGAGGGTTCGATTCCCGCTCCGAGTGATGAAACTTTTCTCAAGAAATGTTTCTTCCTCGTATCCACTGGTGCTCGTAATGTTTGTCGTGTCCGTTGTCTAGTGTTAAGTTTCGTTCAGTCTGTACAGCCTCTGGCTGAAGACGGTGTCCGTGTCTTTTTTTAAATTCTTGGGGAATTCCCGAAAAAATTCTTGGAGAATCCTCGGATAAATTCTTGTAGAATTTCTTGAGGAATTCTTGCAGAATTTCTTGAGAAATTCTTGTAGAATTTCTTGAGGAATCTTTGAAAAATTCCCGGAGGAATTCTTGTTGAATTGCTTGAGGAATACTTGAAGAATTCCTGAAGATTTTCCAGATGAGTTCCCGGAGAAATTCTTGGAAAATCAACGGAGAAATTCTTGGAGAATTTCCGGATGAATTCTTGGGGAATTTCCGAAGGAATTCTCGAAGAATTTTCGGAGGATTTCTTCATTTCTCCAGAAATTCTTCAAGATATTCCTTCTCCTATTTTCACCCAGAAATATCTGAGCACATCATAAAGGAGTTCGTTCATCTAGCGAATTCCTCAAAAGTTTTTTCAAAGATTACTCCACTTTTTTTAGTAATTCCTCAGAAATTTTTTCAAGAAATTCTCAAGTTGTTCCTCCGAGTATTCATCCCGCAATTTCTCCAACGATTCCTTCAGAAATTCAGATTTTTTCTTCACAGGAATGCTTTCTAAAATTTTTTTTGGAGCTTGAAGAGGTTCTGGAATTCCTCCGGAGATTCTGTCAAACATTGCTTCAGAAATTTCTCTAGATTGTTCTCACGAGATTCGCCTCAGAAGTTTCTCAAATATTTCTTCAGAGATTGCACCACAAACTTCTCTCGGGATTCATTGAGGTCTTTTCTTTGCAGGTTCGAGAGTTTAGTGATTCCTTCAAGAATTCCTCCAGATTTGTTTCCATTTTCTGCTGGGTTTCCTTATAAGGTTCCTGAAGCGATTATTTAAAAAAAAATGATTCAGCGTGCATACCGTTTTCGTTACACTAAATGTGATTTCCCGCGTGGCTTCAAAGTTGTCCTTAAGTTATCCGGTGTGCTAAGGTTTCTGGGACCTTGGAGTACACGTGTGTCCCAGAAATCTACCTAAATCTCCCTGTAAGAAACCTGTCGGAGACTCACCGCGGCCAGAAAGATTCCATTCCGGACATACGCACCGTCGACTTCGTCCATCGGAAGGGCAAACGCCCGGGTGCCGCCAAGTTTTGTATCCTTGTGGAAGTGTCTCCGGGAATCCATCCACCCGGCTACCACGTACTGTCCTCCGTCATATCGGAATCGGGACCAAACCGGCCGTCACAGCCGAGAGCCGTCCACGAGTCGCCGAGCAGGATATCGAAGGCCCCAGTGAGCCATTCCGCCACAATGTGTCTACGCTCCGCTCTCTGCCAGCTCCGTCAGCGGCCAGATTCTTCGATCCAAGCCAAGCCAGCCGTCCCTGTCGATCACCGTCCACGTTGCCCGTTGTAGTCAAAGAGGCGTTGTAAGTCAAACCCACCTGACTGCCGGCGCTTAGACCGGCGGTCAGGGGTTTAAGTCGGTCCTCCGAGCGGTTCCGGGGTCAACTAGAGGCTTATAACGTTTTGCAATAAATTATTTTAAGCACTCCAGTTTCAGAAGCCTTCAGAAATGTATATATATAGCTTCATTCAAGAACTTCTCCAATACCTTTGTCTGCAGTTTCTGCTCGGATTCTTGCAGACATTATTTCCAGGATTCCTCCAGAAATTTTTCTGAGGTTTGTTTCAGAAATTCCTCAAGAGTGTCCTTTAGAAATGTCTTTCGGGATTTTTTTAAAGAGACTCCTGCAGGAATTTTTCCTTGAATTCCTCCAAAAGTTTCCCATAAAATTCATCTGGGACTTTCTCTAGAGCCATGTGAAGGAGTTCCTCCAGGTATTTCCTAGCTGAGCTTCAAAAATTATTTCAGTATGAAGTGTGGACTGTAACTCCCTGCAGCGCCTCTGAACCTCCAAAAATGCCCCCGAGAATCACCTGAAATATCCTGGGATTCACCCACTACCCTCTTAAATTCCCTATAGAGCTTCTGAGACACCCTAATACCCATATTATATCACTGGAACGCTCCTTAACCTTCCCGGAATCCCTTGAATGCGCATGAAGCATCCTGTAAAGCTTCCGCATTTTCCTTAAATCACCTGAAACGCCCCTTAATTCCCGAGAATCCCCCTGAAACACCTCTGGAACACATTTGAATGCCCTTCAAGTCCGTTGGAGCGTTCTTAACCCGGGAGCGGTCGCGTCGTGTACTGAGTACACGCACCATGAAAAATGCACGCTTGCGGTACACAGCATGAGCGCGGCGTCGTTGCAGGTAGTCAAATACGCGACTGCTCGAGGGTTAACACTCTTGAAACTCCTTGGGCCCCCAGGGACGCCATGAAACCTCTCTGAACATCTCTGAAACCCCTTGAAACCTCCTGGAACGCTCCTGAATTTCAAATCCAAGAGTACGGACCAGAATGCGTGACGGCGTTCACGGAGTGGTGGCTTGGGTTATCATATCATGCTTATTTGGGTATATTTCGGTCGGGCTTGATGAGTAGTACTCAAAAATAAATATCCGGAGCCATTTCAAAATCCCAGGTGGTGGAGCGGAATCCAAAATGGCGGAAATGGAATGGTAGTTTAAGATCTGATACCAAGCAATATGGGTATCTATCGATCGGACTTGATGAGTAAAAGGGTAGAGGGTCAGGGTAAATGGTAGTGTAGTGTAGAGGGTTTGGGTGAAGGATGGTAGAGCGGAGGGTGGAATGGTGAGTAAGGTAGGGTGAAGGATAGTGTAAAGGGTAGGATAGAAGGGTCATGGTAGAGGTTAGAGTAGAGGGTAGATGGTAGGACAGCGGGCTTAGATGGAGGCACATAGCATAAGTGAAACTGGCTTAAAATGTTGAAGCCTTGAAGGTATGGTAGGATGTAGGATAGAGGTTATAGTAGATGGAGGGGTAGTGGGTAGGGCAGGGTAGGGTAGGGTAGGGCAGGGTAGGGGGCTGTTCGGGTTCGTTTGGAAGTTGACCATCAATGTTAACTTCTTTTCCCGATCAGCCTAGATAGCTGTGTAGTGTCGGTAGCGGTTGCCTCAATTGGCTAAGAATAACACTACTGACCGCCTGATCCAGTGGTAAGAGTCCACTAAACAGGTGACCCCTAATTCATGGTGTTATGCGGCTTTATACTTAACGTGCAAAAGAATGAATGGTTAGAGGGGTCTAATAAAAACCTAACCACAAACGGAGCCTGTGGAGAATTAGGGCGTCCTCCACAGTATTACGCCCTTACTGCGCTAACCGGAGCAATGGTGCAGTGGACCTTGCTTTTCTCCGAGATAATCAGTTGCCTTTCTTAAGTCTCGAATTTGAGGCTAAATAAGGGCGGGGTTATTCAAATGTTGTTAATTAGCTTACATTACTGCCCATATGGGTTCGCTTAATGCGTTTTCGCCATTGGCGTTTTTCAATTGACACCGATTTGGTTCGTTGTTGATGTTTCCTTTTTGTGCTGTGTTTGTGAAGAGTGTAATCCTGTCTAGTTTGGGTAGTGGCTACGACCTCAGATCAATTTTCAGCGTAAAAAGTGTATGTAGCCCAAGTGAATCTACTTCAAAAAGTTCAATTTCGTAGGGTAATTTCCGTATAGGTTACCTTGTGAACCCAGCTTTGCTTTTTTCATTATAGATGAACTGTCGTGCCTCGAGCAAGCTCTATTTGAGAATAACGTTAACAGTATGTTTCAACTTATCCTTATGGATGCCTTCAAGCAAGCTCTTGTTTTCAGCATCTTTTCGCTGATATTTGGCATCTGAAGTAGCTCAAACATTGGTTTGAGATGCTTCACTTTGATGGAATACTTAGGTAGTACAGTTCATGGTTAACTTAACATAGAATTGCACCTAACCCAACTCTGCAAGAGCAGAATTTGTCATGAGTTGACTGATTGGCATGTGTCAGATGAGGACTCTCCATTTGACCTTTTTGCACTTTGGAGTGTTCCTTCGCAAACTTTGCGTATTCAGGCGTCCCTGCTCAAGAAGCTAGGGAACCTGTAATAATTGGTTGCGATCACATTTTATGGATAACTCGCTTCCATTGCTACTCCAAGAGAGTTTCATTATGGTTTTGTTATTACAACGCCCTGTATTGTGGTATACCATAGCTACTGCTTTGAAAGAAGCTTGTCCTCTGCGGTCTGTGCGGACCGAAAGAGGTATTCCTGAATGGAACTCGGACCTGTTCAAGTTCGAAATATTTTCGGATAAACCAGTCTTTTGTATAGCTACGAATCTTTAGCTTCTACCCCAAGGATTGTAGCTATAGAATCGATTAAGTGAGCACTAAAAAGCTCTACTTACTTCAAATCTCCTGGAGCAAATGGGGCTTTGTCCTATTTTTCTCCAGAGGGATTTGAGCTTTTCAAACATGTTTTGAACTCTTGTAGTTTTCTATTGGATATTTTCATGGCGTGAAATTACTTTGTAGTTTTATCCCGAAAGGGTGCGTGCGTTGTAAAAAGAAGGAATATGTTCCAGATTTATCTGGTTACGTCGTTCCTTCTTAAATGCTCGAAACGCATTATCGATTATCACATCTGTGATGTTCGTCTGGCTAACATGCCTGTTCATGTGAACTCACATGTCTCCCAATTTGGGATGTCCACAGTGACTCTTTTACACAAAGTTGTATACGTTTTCAAGAAAGCACTCGCTCAAACGTAGTTTTTGCTTGGGTGATTTCTTGAATATTGAGGATGCTTTTGATGACGTGCCTTTCTATGTCATATTGAAAGTCGCATGACGTCGCAAGCTACCTCCAATGAGCTATAGGCTCTTTTTACGCTTATGCGTTTTACAGTGTCCTTTCCAGGGCACTGATTAACCCCGTTGTGGTATGAGCTATGAGCTCTCAATGCGCTTATGCGTTCATTCCCTCTTCTAGGGCACCCCTTCCTATTTCATCACCTTTCCCTTTCCCAATTTCCATCCCTTGTCCCATTCTCCCTCAGGTAAATGATGAAATAGGCTCATATGTATGGCGATGGCACAAATGTCCCAAATGGAGGATAACGTGCCTCTGGAGCCGGCCTTCTGATACCTGATACCTGATATGGTTGGATGTAGGATAGAGGTTATAGTAGATGGAGGGGTAGTGGGTAGGGCAGATAGAAGGGTTGAGGGTTAGGATAGAGCATATGTAAGAGGACTGGAATAGAGGGCAGAGAAAACGGTATGGTAGAGGGTAGAGAGTAGGGTGAAGAATTGAGATGATATTAGGTCGGATGAGATTTTTCGAGATACCTTCAGGCAAGCCCGTGCTCAAAAGAAGGGTTTTAAGGGTCAAACCCCTCCTATTTCCAAATGTCCAAATACGAGGTACTCCTCCACCTTTTGCTGAAATTACGAAAATCCCTTCCCTTGCGGCCTTTTTTTAGCACGGGCCTGCCTTTTCGGGATTTTTTCAGACATTCTTCTCGAGAATCTTTCCAGGATTCCTCCTTAAGATGTTCAGCAAATCAGTTTTATAAAATTGGTCATGAAAATCTTAAACTTAAAATGTTACTTGGGATCCCAAGTTGGTCAGCTCTATAAGAGATTTTCATGACCAATTTTATTAAACTTCTATTCTAGTGCTTGCACAGCCAGTATTGAAAAGCATCCTGAAAATATCAGAATTTCTTCTGAAATTTTCTTGTCAATATTAATATTTGCAGCAAATCAGCGATGATATGATACAAATATTAAAACGGCCAGGCCCACTGTGCAGACTATTGGATTTGAAGATAATTCAAAAAATTATGGCAATCAGATCATCCACTTATGAATAACATGGTTGACACAAGCTTTCAAATTTGGTTATTGAGGAAACGGGGACAACCGTACCAACCGTTTCTTTATCAGGGGAATAATGTTTAGATACAGAATCGTTGGGAGTGGTGTAGCTAAGAAGGTTAATACGCACTCCATTGGTATGTCCACTCCTGGGATGGAACACAGGTATTTGATCCATGTGTCCAGGCTCGAAAGCCTAGGCTTAAGCGCCATTACTCGCTCTCTGAAACGAGAATAAAATAGTATAACAGATCCCACCCCCTGTTAATGCTATATACTTTTAAAATATTCAAAATTTTTATAATAAAGAAAAAAAATAGAAAGATATCACCGGATTCAGGTTTTATTTGAAGTGTCATTCTGAATTGATGCGACATCAGCAATGCCACAATGAATGTGGAACTCTCCGACCCCGATTCCGGTTTTATTCGGATCCACTGTTCTGCTACACGTGAAATGTTTAGATGGAAAACAATCCCTTGCATGTTGAATTAATTTTATGTTTTCGGTTAGTAGGGAGTTTTCCTAGCGACACTGATTTTCTTCCTATTTCCAAACACACTTGAAGCACTCCCACCTTCACAATTAATTTTCCAATTCAACGAAATGCAAGGTGAAACATAAATAAAGCCTTCCTGCCGATTCGCACTTACGGAAATATCGCGCGTCCCTTGCATCACTTTTTGAACGAACACTCGGGGTTAGGGAACAACTTTCGCGAAAATTTTATCTCCTGTCTTCCGTATCAAAAAGGCTCCAGGTAGTGAATTTCAATATACATCCCAATATCGGCTACCAACACTTAACTTCACACTAATGCAAACACCCAACAAATTCCGTTAATCACTCGCGTTCGGCTTCCGGATGGTACCTATATCACCAGCCGATTTTTTACCGAAACCAAAACAGGAGAGTGAAAAAACCGTGACAATTAAAACAAAAACACGTCCGATCGCGGCGATGCCTACTTCGATCTCTCATGACCAATTTTATTAAACTTGCAATAAAACTGATTTATACATCAAAACCTCTTGATATCCTCTTTAAGAATACCTACCGGCTAAATGGACCACTCTTAAAGAGGTGTTGCAAACCGGTTTAAGAGAAGCAATAACACCGTTTAAAAACCTGGTTGAAAAATTTCCCATATACGAAAAGAGGTTATGATGACTGATGTTACTTTTTTCTTAACAAAAACTATAACCGCTCAAGATGCAGAGAAGCTTCTTCAATAGCAGGTATAGTTCAAGACGAGACATCATTCGCATGAAGAAAGCGATTATTTCAATGTCATATTTTAGTAGTCATTGTGTTGCAAGGCTTATGCGCATTCAATTTTACCGTTAATATTGGGGTTGCAGAAACATAAAACTAATGTGCTCGAAAATATTGAATATTATCATCTTGGAATGAAATTTTATTAATTTAGTAATACTGTCTGGAATAACAGGAAAACTCAGCTGAGAGAGTTTATTTATGTTAGCATGTTATGGAAATGACGGCGAACTATCAATGTATTGCTAATTTGAGCAACATTATTAGCTATTTTCCATTTTCGTTATCTAATGCTTCAATATGGCGACGACCATGATTAGCGAAAATAAAACGAAAGCAAACTTACTTTTATGATGACCGCAATAAACCTAGCAGTGTCATAGTTTCTGCTTTTCCATCAAGAGATGTCGTTACTAATTGAACGGATCCCCATATGTTGAGAGTTATAACAGTTTTATTGTGATAATAATGAATGCCAGAAGGATAAAATATCGAAGAGTTTTGTTTACTCTTGAAATCTGGATTTATAGTTATCTTCAAGTATACTATAAAACATTTAATAAATGATTTTCATAAAAGTCGTCATAAGTTAAAGCTGTGAGTTTTAGTCATTATTGTAATAAGACCCTTATAAAAATCAAAGACCTGTGGGAAACCTTTTTAAGATTTGTTGACCCCGGGAAATCGTATTAAAAATATTCTGCGATATTCTGATGCGCATGGTGTGTTTTTTTGCCCGCGCCCAATTGTTAGTTTCGATTTTTGGTTTGACCATAGCCGAGAATAAATGTGAATGCCCACACCGCACAGAGCACGTGATAGGAGAGAATTAAAAACATAGGGGAACGAATTGGTGAATGATGTATGTATTAATATAGAGAGGGAGAGAAAAATACTGGGCGGGTCGGTAAAGTAGGCCTACAAACTGAATATAGAATGAATTAGATTAAATTGAAGTTTTGAGTTTGAATAAACGTAGTAGAGAACCACAGACAAAATATTAAAGTCTTTTGAGCGAGGAGAAGTAATGTAGGGGAGGTTTCCGTGTTACTCGGGTCGTCTTCTAGTTTGTTTCTTTATTTTATTTTACTGGGGAGGTTGACTCCGAATCCAAGCAATGACTTCTTTCTAATCTTCCAGGAAACAGTGAGTGGTTTAAGTGCTCATCCAATCATTGATGAGAACAAGCGTAGAGGTTCTATACTATAGGCTAGCTGGCCTTTATGCAGTTTAACAGTCTAGAGTATAATCCAAGGGAGGGTCTTTTTGTTGCAACAACGTAGCCATACGTACTTCGCTGTCCTGTAATTGAAACCCCAAAAATCCCTTCCCTCGAGATGTCTCAGGCTGGGCAACCATGAAAACTGGTGGATACCCGACTAGAAGATTCTAACAAAAATATAACATAATTATAACAAACCAAGATATGTATAACTCATTGTGATATAATCATGTTCAACATCTTTGGTGTTTAAAAATAATATAACTGAATTGTATCATATTATGTTATAAATGTTGTTCAATAACACATTGTGAAATAATTTAGTTTTAATTCTTTGACATTCAGAACATCATTTTACACAATTGTATCAAAATATGATAGAAACTAGATTTCTTGAAGCTAAAATGTATATCATATTGTGTTATAATTTTGATCTGATTATTACAAAATAGGTTATTATTTTGATAGGACCGGTGTACTTTTTGTTACAATTTTAGTTATTTTAACATCATCTTGCATCCAGTTTATAACATAATAAGTTATAGAAAAATTTCATAACATCGTAACACAATGTGTTCTAAAGTTGATATATTTTTCTAGCCATCTACTAACATTACCGAAAAGCAAGTTCGAGTGAAGGTTATAAGATTCCAAGTTGAATTCTTTCAGATATACGTGTTGGGATTCTTACTGGTATTCATTGAAAAACACTGCCGTGATTTCTCCCGAGATTTCTTCAGTTATTGCACTGATTATTGTTACTGATAAAATTTCTTCAGGGATTTCTCCTTCCATTCTTTCAAAGATTCCTTAAGGGTATCTTGCGGGTTTGTTTTGGGTACTCGTGCCAGGATGCCTGCTGGGGGCCCTTCAAATATTCTTTCAGGTTTTTTTTACATTGTTTCCGGAATTTCTTCAATAAATAATAGCAGGAATTCCTTCCATTTATTTATTCGATTCCCTGAAGAAGATCCAATAAGGATCGAAATTTGGAAATAGGAAACATATAGTTGTTTTTGATCCTCGAAAAGACTGAAACGCCTCACAATTATACAAAAAGTCTACTAAAAAGTCGTCAAGGCTGTGAAATGTATCAACTAAAATTACGACCAAAGTGACTATTTGTATTACCGATCAAGGTAACGTCGGTGGGTTTAAGAATGGGTCATAAATTCATACTTCCACATTCATTGTTCAGTAACTTTTGCTTCTTTGCATGCTTATCCTTCCCGACTGGAAAAATATATCAACTTTATAACACATTGTGTTATGATGTTATGAATTTTTCTATAACTTATTATGTTATAAACTAGAGATGCAGGATGATGTTAAAATATAACAAAAATTGTAACAAAAAGTACAACGGTCTATTCAAAATAGTAATAATCTATTTTGTTCTAATCAGATGAAAATTATAACACAATATGACATAAATTTAAGCTTCAAGAAAACTAGTTTCTATCATATTTTGATACAGTGAGCCAATCCATACAGCGTTCCGTTGCGCAGTATATTTCGATAGATCAACATGGATTCTACCCCGGTCGCTCGATTGAAACAAACTTATGTCGAAATCGTTTATTCCCGACGGTGCACTGCACCGGTTTAGCAATTGACACCGGAAAAACGAACGGTTTCGGTGCAATTTGCTTATGATGGTATTAGTAAGAGCGCGTGAGAGCGTCAATGAAAACAATAAAGGATATCAAAAATAAACATGATCAATGTTTTCATGATTTCAAGGTTGCGACCATTCATTTCAAAGATTTACATTCATTTGCTATTATCTCAGTGCAGAAGCATGCTATCGAAAAACAATGTATGGACGAATTTAACCTTGTAGTTTTATCTGAAAGTTTGCCGAATAACATTGGGGTCGCACACGCATACCAAAGTCGTGAGCGAGCTGTGAAGGCAACTTTCCACAGCGAGAATGTAATTTACATTCACCGCGTGGAGAGTTGCCTTCACAGCTCGCTCACGACTTTGGTATGCGTGTGCGACCCCAATGTTATTCGGCAAACTTTCATATAAAACTATAAGGTTAAATTCGTCCATACATTGGTTTTTCGATAGCATGCTTCTAAACTGAGATAATAGCAGATGAATGAAAATCTTTGCAAATGAATGGTCGCACCCTTGCATGATTTCCGTGATGAACAAAATTATTTTTATTTCGTTTTATTTTTACTCTCTATATCAAATTTAACAGTTTTAAAAGTTTTCAATAATCTACTTGTACATGATAAACTTGTAATGATAAATGTTACTAGAAAATTGTTATCCAATGTTTTAACACTCCTAAATTATTTATCTTCTTCAAATTCTCGTAATATCATGATTGTTTAATTAGAAGCAACTTTTTAGATTTTAACAAATTCCGTTGCTCAATTAAAAAGGATGCTAACATACAATTGTAAACGATCTACGTGCACAAATTTAACACAAAAAAATGTTAAAGGCAGTTCAATAGAAAACGTTTAGCTACAACGTAAAAAAGAAAATAAATAAATGCTTTTTAAAACATAACATTATTGAAACGCAACTTATTATCAACACGCTTTAACCATCCTTTAGTGACATTTGTTTGACTTTCAATGTAATTCAAAAATTCTATGTTTATTGTAAGAAAAAAAAATAGAATATACGGTTGGAACTGGTTGTACCTACAAAATGTTACTTCAGTAATATTTCAGTTCAATTTGAATTAATAGATTTTTATTCTATTCTGGGCTTATCAAAACTTTATTACGTCAATTTTTTTTATTCATAATTAATAGATCACCATGCGACAGAAAATTCTGATGATTAAAATCATTAAAAGTAATCCACATATTTGCGTTAATCAAAAATAGTGATGGGAGAAATATACGTTGAATCAACTCTTTGAAATTTCATGTTACCGATAAATTTTGAAAATTCCTCAGAATTTGAAAGACGTGATAATCATCGATCAAGTTTAAATAATTTTTCAACGCACAGATTTGCTGTTTGAAAATTAAAACATCTCAAAATAAACGAATATCCAAGAAAACTGTTTACCTAATACCGAAGAGAAAATCATCATTCCTACCCAAACAAAACCACGATCCAAGTTCAGCGATATGCATGTATTGGTAAAACTAGCTTTGTACCTGCTACACCGCGCTCAAACTGGGTGTAGAATTTTCTTGCACCGGTGCCAATCGGGTGTCAAAACAGAACAGTACCTGCGAATAAACGAACGGTTTCGGTGCAAGTTTGTTACTCCCGGTGGCAAAGCGGTGCAGGCGGTGCAAATAAACGAATTCGACATTAGTCGAGCTCAGCTTTTTTGTTTGCAGCACATAGAGAATGGCTCACAAATCGACACAGTTTATACAGACATTAAGGCTGCATTTGATCGAGTTAATCACACCATTTTGCTAGCTAAGCTTAAACGTATTGGAGCTTCTGATAACCTCGTTCGCTGGCTAGAATCATATCTTACTAACCATTTACTCTTAGTAAAACTAGGAAACGCTGAGTCGTGGATCTTTCATAGTACGTCAGGTGTTCCACAAGGAAGCAACGTCGGACCGCTTCTTTTCTCGATCATCTTCAACGATAGTGATGCTCCAAATATCACAGCAAAATTGTACATAATTGCATCTTCGGTAGCTCTGCGAAACAGGCCCTTTTTTTATGCTTCCTTTCCATCCGACAACATATGGACAAAAGGAACCTATACGTGCAATGTGTGAAATTTTTAATTCTGTGTATAATCTTTTTGATTTTAATGTTAGCTGTGAAACTTTTAAAACTCGTCTACGTAGTCTTGTATAATGTTCTTGTTAGTTTTGTAACATTTTGTTTTGTTGTTTAGTTGCGTTAGTTTAGTCATGTAGACCTTTGTCGTCAGATGATGTAATTTTTAAATAAATAAATAAATAAATAAATACAATTGTGTAGAATGATGTTCTGAATGTCAAAGAATCAAAACTAAATTATTTCACAATGAGTTATTGAACAACATTTATAACATAATATGTCACAATTGAGTTACAATATTTTCAAACACCAATGAGTTATACATATCATGGTTTGTTATAGTTATGTTATGTTTTTGTTAGAATCTTCTAGTTGGTTTACTAATTGGAATGTCATCTTTGGTAATGCATGCACAAATGATGAAATAATATTTGTAGTTTGTAATTTTCCTTGAAACTACAAGTGTATGAAAATTGACCCATTCTCATCCCTTCGAGGGGGTGAGCATGGGTCAAGGGAACCGATGTTATTCCGCATTGACAACAGCAGGTTACCAACCAATAATATATTATATGATGGATATGAGTTTGAGATTCTAAAAACTATCAATACACCTAAAAGTGTGATGTTTCATCGAGCCTTCAAAATAGCATTTTAAAAAGGTCTTATTTTCAAGCTTTATTCGATGATTTATCAAAAATAAACAATTGCTCTAGAAACTATGTTTCTGACTGATGGCAACTACGAGGATGCCTATAAAATTGTTGTTTCGATATTCGCAATATTCGATGAGATATTTCAGATAATGTTTCGACCCAATCTCGCTACACTGTCCCATTGTTACCCCCTAACGATGGCACTCTCCATTGAGCACTTTTAATTTCATTTGTCTTAATCTTGTAAAAAATACGGGCTTGGTGGTCTAGTGACTACCGCTTCTGATTTATATGCAGAAGGTCCTGGGTTCAATCCCTGGCCCGTCCCTTTCCTCCTACTTTGTATCTTTCTATATACTTTCTCTCTGCTCTCTACATATACAACTCATGTATATAAACATGTTCATAGCCGCCGCTAGAACAGAAACGGGTTGAAAAAGCCGTTTCCCTTCCTTCCAAACTTTCACAGCACAGTGTCACAATCCTATTAGAAAACGCCTACAAGTTATGCAACCAAGCGAGCTGTGCCGCACATCTTCAAAATAATAAAAAACACACAATTCTATCACCTTCCCCTGGTACCCACACACCAATGTGTGAACCTTCTGCCAACCAATTCCCACCAACACTCCAACATCCGCATGAATTTGTGCTGGCGCAGAGGTATATTCGGCCAGATGTGGATACAAACGCATGCAATCATCACTTCCTTACCCCTTCCCCACATTGATCTGCAACCTGACGTGGCAGGCGCCATTGTCGCCCAAAAATAGAAGATCACCAACGCTCACACACTGAAGATGCCTGCTAGTCCCCGGCAGTTATCTCATTGGTCCTTGTGTGAGTGTAGCTGGTCTGGCGATACTGGAGTAGCATCCACGGGCGGTCAATCAAGCTCAAGCTCAAGCTCAAGCTCATTTGTCTTAATCTTGTAAAAAATATATACGGTATTACTGATCTTTAAGAATTGTCCGTACTCACTCATAAAACCAGTGAAGAGAATTGTCAGACAAAAGAGGCACAAAACAAGCAACAAAGAAGGTGCGACGATTACTCTTTATCCCTACTGGTGACAGATAATGACATGATCTCGAATTTTTTTGTTGCAGACAAAACGGAAGCTGAATTTGTTGCGTACTTTTCAACTCGTGAATAATCAATTATTACTAACCCAAAGTCGAAACTGTTTGATGATGGAGCTTCACCAGAGTTGCAGTGTTTACCGACTAGAAGTTACCGTTCGAAAATCGCAATGCAAGGCTTGAAAATCTCTAAACTCGTGTTGTACGATGTTAATCCCATTATTTTCAAGTTGGGACAAACTTATGTCGCATGGGTTGTTTTGTTGCAACAAATACAGGTTGCGACATTGTCATTATTGTTGCGCGATGGTTGAATTTTGATTCACTGCATAAAACCATTAACTTACCAAAATTTCCAACGTGAACCACGCATTGCACACGCACTCAATGTAGAAGAACGCCACGTGCGCGTTGGTTTGGGTCTTGTCCAGCACCCAGGCCAGGCTCCCGTTGGCCGTCCGGACCGTGGTGTTCCGTATCACCGGCACTCGCATATCCGGATGGGTTTTCAGGCAGAAGGACAAAATCGACACACATATGAAGAACACCGATATCACACCAATTATCTGCGGAATGTAACGAGTTTCGACGGAATTAGAATATTTGATCAATTTGGGTTTCAATATTTGGGATTGGCGGAGGTGGCGGTGCCGAGCCGATGGTCAACTCACTTTGGCAGCATTGGAGCTGTACGGTTCATCGAACAGGGACCAAATTTGCGGTTTCATGTGCTGCCACCAGGAAACCGTTCCGTTGTAGTAGTCGTCCTCGTAGCCAAATTTCCGCGCCAGCTCCTCTTCCGTGGGCTTTTCCGTGTCCAGGTCCAACCGTTCGAGGACGGCCAACGTTTCCTGCGTGTCACGATGCTGGAAGTAGAGACAGAGAGAGAGAGGAAAAACGGTGCACACGCTTAGTGGTATCCGTGAACTTTCGCTTGTTTAGGACTTTATTTAATTTGGACTGTTCATGCTTGCATGCCGAAAGGTGGTAGGGATATAGAAAAAGGTGAACATGGTTTCAAAATTGGTAGTAAAATAGGTAAGTTATATTCATATGTGTAGCTAGAGTAGAAGGATCCCTACTTTTTCAAAACGTTTTCGAAAAAAAAAAGAACCCGACTCAGCACTTAGTCTCGACTCCACCCTTGACTGGTATCGATCGATCTAAAGGGAAACCTAAATATATTTGCAGAATGAAGGTCGCTTTTTCCGAAGCTTTCACTTCCACAAAACGTGTTGTGGTGGTCTGGTCACACGTGTCGTCGTTTATGCCTACGTGTGCTCCCAGTGTATTCATCACCAAACAAAAAATACAACACCATCATATATTTAAGCTACGATGTCCACCACTGTTATCGCAGCACTCAGCAGCACCAACCGGCGGCGCGGCAGTGGCAGAAAGAAACCGTCATCGTCGTCCTTCCCAAATTTGGCCAGTAGTGGTGCCGCATGCTTGGCTCATATACGTGGTGGTTGACCGAGATCATAAATTCCAACCGGACGACCACGACGACGACTACGACGGTCCCACTGCAATCACAATCTCAATAAATCATTACCATGCATTGGGGCTGTCTGCGTTGACTTCTGGCTACCCCAGTCCACCTAGTTTTTGCGTGTTTTGGATGGGGAACGAGGATTTGGACTTTTGGGTGTGATCAAAGGGTGACGACGGCCCACAGGAAATCGGGGCTAGGCGTTGTGTTAATTTTGTGTAATTTATTAGCCATTGTTTTACGCGATAGGAAGTTATTTTTTATGATGATTCTGGAATTTCGAAAATGATTATCGTATAAGAGTAGGTAGTTTTTGTACACGTTACCTCATAAATGTGGCGAATGAGGTGGATCACGGATTTCCTATCACCAGTTCATTTCGCATTTCCAGTTATATAGTACAGGTATTACAATCGGGTCTCCTATAAGACGCTACCACCCACTTTACAACCACCGTAATTTTCCCGTTGTCTTTTAACCAATTTAGTTCATTTTTCAGTATTTGACTTGCCTATAATATAGCCTGACTGTAGGCAAAAAATCAACTGGATCGGATGCCAGGCAGCTGAGAAATTGCAGTGAGCGTAAAGTGGGTGGCAGCGTCTTATAGGAGATCCGACTGTATATTTTTCCGAATATGTTTCAAGTTAGAGTATAACTATTCAAGAGACTGACTATAAAAACACAATTTCTGGTGGTAGCGATGGTAGGCATGCTCTAAAATCTATGATCTTTTTATGGCCAAAAGGTGATAAACTGATCACGTGTCAAATTTTGGATACTATACACTCCCGATCAAACATTATCTACGAATTTACATAGAAACGTAATTCATTAAATTATCTATTTAAATATTTTTTCTCAATACAGGCACTCCATAGAAAAACGATATAGTGCAGCTCCGATTATCGTGAAACTTGATGAGTTTAAAGTTCATCGAAAATAATTAGACACGTATTTTTTATTTCGTCATTAGGGTGACCAATTTTCAGATAGGGTGGTCCTAAATACCAAGGTTTTTAAAAAAATAAAAATATTCAAAAAACCATAACTTTTGAATCAGTTAACCGATTTTAAACTTCTTTTTTTATTTGAAAGCAATTGAATTCTAGTTTTCAGGAAAAAAACAAACTTTGAATGGGCCAAATTGTGTGTTTGTGCAAAAAAATATGCAAATACATAAGTTTTTCACGTTTTCATGTTCTCGGGACCAAAGAGGTACCGTGGTATAATATTTTTCCAGAAAATTCAGGAAATTTGGCGTAACATATTAAAAAATTAAAAAAATATTTGTTTTAGTTTTTGAAATATTGATTTTTATCGAGAGTCATATATTTTAATACTAGCTACTCTAATATTGCATGATATTGTAAATCTTCATAAAACAATGCCTTGTATTGCTTTTTTGAGTGATTTTGTGGATTTAAAATATAATCAAATTAAAAAACCCTTATTAACCCTCTAAAACCCAACCCTGCCTCTAGACGGGGTATAGTTTGAGCATTTTTGTAATTTTTATTCCGTGGGCAATCAATTTTTTTTAAATTTTTGGCTGATATTTAGGACTGTTCTGTACATCTCAATATGGTTTTTGGTGTCTTTTAAAGCGAATTTACATTTTTAAAAAATCATTAAAAAATTGATGTTTTAGTCACCTTTCAAAAATCATTGATTATTGTGTATTGAATCGCTACAATTAACATATTTAATTTTTTTTCCAATATCATTATATCATAGTAAAATAGTTAAAGGGAGTCAAATACGCTCTTAAATTATTTTCCTTAAAATTACACGGAAAATAAAATTTTCCATGAAAAAAAATTTAATATTTCAACAATTATCGTAAAATCTTAAAATGTTTTAGTCTCAAAAAATCCGTTTCCCAAATAGGCTTCCAGGAAAAATATAAAAGTGTAGAGATGTTCAAAAATAAAAATTAGAAATATCAAAAACCAAAATCCACAAAAATCGAGAAATAAAAAGAATCATCTTCCAAAACATGTTTAAATCGATTTTAGATGACGAAAAATGATATTTAGATCAAAATCAAAAATTTGGGTATTAGAGGGTTAATCCACCTAGCAGTGATGGCGCCTTTCTCGTGCCTTCGAAAACCCATTTCAACAAAACAAAGACACATTTTGATGAATATTGCACTTTCCTACGTTTAATAGAAATCCATTTCATGGCATATCGTTTATTTTTTGAAGCTTTTATTTCTATGTATTTTAACCTAGGGTAATTCTACAATTTATCTTTTATCTGGCTTTTGATGTTTGAGCCTCACGTCTCTATATTAAAATTTGAGCCGCCTTTTTGGATTTAAATCTGAAATCTTGAATATTCTGGTTTCCATTTTTGGACTCCGGACTTCTTCCCCATGCCATATATACCCATTTTGCATGGTTTTAGGGCCAAAAACTTCATTAAACAGCCGCTATCTTGAATTTTTAACCGCCATCTTGAATATTCTGGACGCCATTTTTGGACTCAAGACATCTTCTCCATACAAAATATACGCATATTGCATTGTTTTAAAGCCTAAAACCCCATCAAATAGCCGACACCTTGTATTTGGAGCCGAAATCTTGGATTTTAGGCCGCCATATTGGATATTTTGAGTCGTCATTTTTGAACTCCAGACATCTTCCTCATACTAAATATACCCATATTGCATGCTTTTAGGGCCTAACATTCCTTTGAATAACTGCCATTTTGAATTTTGAAGTGGTCATCTTGGATTTTAGGCGGCCACCTTTGATATTCTGGTCGCCATTTTTGGACTCCGGAGTTCTTCCCCATATCAAATGTACCCATATTGCATGATTTTCGAGCCTAAACTCCATTAAACAGCCGCCATCTTGAATTTTGAGCCGCCATTTTGGATTTTAGGTGGCCATCTTAAATATTCTGATCGCCATTTTTGGACTACAGACATCTTCCCCATACCAAATATACACATATTGCATGATTTTAGGGCCTAAAACTCTATTAAACAGCCGCCATCTTGAATATACGGCTGCCATCTTGAATTTTGGGCCGACATCGTGGAATTGCCGGTCTCCAGTGTTGATTTCTGGACAGAATTCGTCAATCATGCTGAAGGTTACACAAATCGCCGCAATTTGATGTGACGTGTGATGGGACTTGGTTGAGTTTTATATACGTCCAGTTCTACAGGTGCTGGTCCGGATCACTAAAATTGCCATAACTCTGGAACGCCTTGACCGACCCGGACCATTTTTAGTAGCAAACAATGCAACACAATTCCGGTTCGATTCAAGCTATAATCCGAACATCGGCCAATGGGAAGTGCCTTAGAAGTGAGTGAACTTTTTTGTACACAGACATACATACACACAGAAATCATGTCAATTTGTTGAACTGAGTTAATTGGTATATGTGACTTGACCCTCCGAGCCTTCTATCGAAAATTCGTGTGAAAATATAGCCTTTCAATTCCCTTCGGTGAACGAGAAAGGCAAAAAAGTGTTTTGTATGGGAAAACTTGGCTTTTTATTTTCAAAAAAAATGCATATCTCAAAAACTAAAAAACGTACGTCTCTGATTTTTTGATATGTTGCGCCAAATTTTCTGAATTTTTCGATAAAATTATAAATCTAGGGTACCTTTTTGGTCTCGAGACCATGAAAACGTTAAAAAAACTAATATTTCTGCATATTTTTTGCACAAACACACAATTTAGCCCATTCAATGTTTGTTTTTTTTTCCTTAAAACAAGAATTCAATAGCTTTCAAATAAAAAAAAAAGTTTTAAATCGGTTAACTGATTCAAAAGTTATGATTTTTTGAATATTTTTATTTAAAAAAAAAACCTTGGTTTTTAGGACCACCCTATCTGAAAATAGGGTGACGAAATAAAAAATACGGGTCTAATTATTTTCGATGAACTACAAACCCACCAAGTTTCACGATAATCGGAGTTGCACTATATCGTTTTTCTATGAAATGGCTGTATATTTGTATACTTGATTTACAAACAACATTGGATTTGTTGTACTGAAAGCACAAAAATTAGAAGAATTTAAAGTGATTAAAAGATGACGTATGAGTTTTATCAGGAATTGTTCCTCAAATTTTCTCAGGCATTATTCTAAAGATTCCACTTGGGATTATTCCAATAATTCTTCGTGATAAAGCTGTGATTGCTCCAGAAATTCTGCAAAAGATTTGTCAAAGAATATTGGGGCTTCTCCAGATTTTTTTTTTCTTAAACATCCACTGGAATTCTTTCAGGAACTACTTCATGTTTTTTTTTTCTTTCTTAAGATTCCTCCAGAGATTATTTCAACGAATCTTCTACGAAATTATCTCAAAAATATCTCCAGGAACTTACCAAGATTAACAAGAAATTTTCCCAAGAATTTTTGCCTTTGCTGGAAAGTTAATCCAAAAATCTTTCCAAGCATAAAAAAATGGAATTATTTCAAGGATTCTTCAAAGGAATTCAAAAGAACACATCTACAAAAAATGTTTCATGCTTTGTTCTAAGTTCTAAGATACTTTAAGAGGTTTTTATAAGGATTCCTCCAGAAGTTCTTCTATGGATTCCTTCGGTAAACCTTCATCTGGGTAAGAATTGTATTGCCGATGCTGCCATGAACACATTTGTTATGCTCGGTCCCATCGCTCCGGCCCCAAACGTTCAAGAAATCCTCAAGAAAATCTCCCTAGTATTTTTTCCAAATATTCTTTCAATGCATTCCCTAGGAACTCTTAAATGAGATTAAGTGGCAATGTTTCTGAGGATTTTACTAGGAACTCTTACAATAATTCAAGAGTTTATCTATAAGCTATTGTAATGGTTTTGCCAGAAACTCTTTTAATGAAATGTTTAATATTTTTTTAAAGGCTTCATCCCAAAATTCTTCCTAGGACTAACCCAAAAATTTCTCGTTTTTTTTCAAAATTTTTTTGAAATTCTATCAGGAAATCTATCTACAATTTCTTTAGATATTCTTCTAGGGGTTTCTCAAGAAATTCATTCGATCAAAGATTTGCCATCTTTCAAGGCTATGTTCTGAATTTTTTCCAAAGCTTCCTCTCTAAATTCTACGAACAATTTCTTCAAGAATTCTGCCAACGTCTTCTCCAAGAAATCTATTAAGCCCTTATCCTCAAAGTTTTCAAAAAACTTCAAAGAATTTTTCTAAATTTCCTATAAATTTCTCCAGAAATTATTCCGCTGATAAATCAAAGAATTTTCCAAGGGTTACAAAGGTTTCTTCAAATATTCTTACAAGGTATTCTCCCAAAACTGAAATCCTTCAAAGCTTTATCAAGGAAAAATTCATCAAGGATTTCGAACCGGATTTTTAAATACTTTTTTCAAAGATCCACCCAAGATTTTTTTCAGGTTTTCTCTCCAGTATTTCTTCCAGTGATCTGAATGATCAGGTATGCTATCCAGTAATTATTTAAATGATCTTTACAGGAATTCAACTAATAATTTCTCCAGAATTTCTCTCTGGGATTTTCTCAAAAATTTATTCATGGATTCTTCTAGGCAGTCTTTTGAAGATGTATCCAGAAATTCTTGAAAGAACTTCTTCAAAAACTCTGCCACAGGAATTCTTTCAAGGATTTTTTCAAAAATCCATAAGAGGATTTCTCCCAATAATTCTTCCAACTACATCTATGGGATTTCTTTAGCAAATTTTTTGAAATTTTCACAAGGACTTCCCTGGAAATTCTTCTGCAGAAGTTACTAGAGAAATTCTTTGTAAAAAATCCTTGAAGTGTTCTTGGGTGAACTTCGGTAGTATTCTTGTATGGATTCTTGAAAGAATCCTTGGAGGGACGCTTTGAAAGAATCCTTGGAGGGTTTCTGAATAAACCCTTGGAACCCAGCTAACACAAAGTCGTATACGATGCAACATAGGATGCTAAAGTGGAGGACATATACGTACATGCTCCCATTTACCCGCGTGAAAAGAGTGCGTATATCGCCTCCACTTTTGCATCCTATGTAACATCATATAAGATCGTGTGTTTGCTGGGAAGTGTTTTTTTTATTTTTTCCTGGAATCATAGATAAAAAAAACTTGGGGAATGTGTTGGAGAAATTCATGAGATAAAGCCCACAATAAGTTATTGGAATAATACCTAAAGGAATACTTAAAGGAACTCGTGCGGAAATCTTTGAAATGTTATTGGAGAAATTACTGAAAATATCAAAACATGATTTTTGGAAATTAAAAGTCTGAAGGAGTTGTTGTAGGAAGTTTTGTACTTAATTTTAGATTTTTTTTTTCGTTGGGATTTCGCACAACACAATTATTGAAACATTCTTGGAAAATGCCTTCGGATGGTTCCAGGAGGAATTTATCGAAATGAATGAGGGAATTCCGGGAAAGTGCAAAATAAACCATTGAGCAATTTTTGGCGCAGGATAATTATTGAAGAAATGCTAAAATAAATAAATAGATAAATAGTCGTTGGAGGAGTCTCCTAAAAAAACTGTATAAATCTTTAATAAATTTCTTGGAAAAGTTCATGAACATTTTTGCATAAAAATTCTGTTCAAAACCTCAGATTTTGGAAAAGTATTGAAGAAAAACTTGTAGAAACTCATGATGGAGGCCTTGGAAAAAAAATACTTAACGAATTCCTGAAGAAATCTTTGAAATAATTGCTGAAGAATGATTGACTTTATCCTTGGAGAAGACTTGCAAAAAAATCTGATCAAAATTAATCGATTGGGAGTAAATACACTCCCGATCAAAAGTTTGGGGTCACCCCATAAAAAACATATATTTTTTTTAGGCCCATATTTCCGCCAATTTGCGTCAGATTTCGAAACCCTAGGTCTCATTCAAAAGATAATAAGTCAAAGAAACTTTAAACATGATTTAAAAGATTCTTTGACTTATTATCTCTTGAATGAAACCTAGGGTTTTGAAATCGGACGCCAATTGGCGAAGATATGAACCTAAAAAAATGACATGTTTTTGAGGGGGTGACCCCAAACTTTTGATCGAGAGTGTAAATAAATAAATAAACTTACTGTCCAAACTGCCGGCAAGAATTTCTGGAAAAAAATCTGGAAGAATTTTCGGAAAAATACTTGAGAACGTTTTACACATGAACTTCCGAAAGACATTCCAGAGCAATGCCTGTAAGAATACCCGGAGCAACGATCTGAGAAAATACTACAATAATTGCTGTAAGAATTATTACAGCAAGGGAGTTTTGGTAAAACTATTCAAGGAACTTCTGAAAGATCTCCCGGTAGAACATCTGGACTAATTTTGAGTCAACACTCTGAAGAATTCTCAGAGGGGTTTCTGGAAGAATTCCCAGTGAAACTTTTGTAAAACTTTCCGATGAATTTATGGAAGAGCTCATGCATGAACTTTTGAATGAACTCAAAGATGCTCTGGAAGAACTCTCGGTAAAACATCAAATTCGTACCAGTTAGGATAAAGAGTAACCGCCACGCCTTCTTTGTTGCTTGTTTTGTACATCTATTGTCCAAACATTCTCGCCTGTGAATCAAAAATATTACAGATTTTTGGAAAATTATGGAGATTTCTCAGAAACTTTAATAATTTCGTACAGATTTTCAGATAAATAATACAGATTTCATTCAGAGCTCCAGCAAAAATGGGCAAACATCTGATACATTTTTTTTCGGATTTAATTGTGGCAACACTGGTTCCAAGGATTTTCAAAGGTGCTTCAGGGGGTCCCAGAGGGCTCCAGAAGATCTCAAGAGCGTTCTAGAAGGTCTCAGGGAGGATTAAGGAGCCTCAGAGGAGTTTTTGGGAAGCACAGATGCTAGCAGGAGGTGTCAGAGGAGTTTCAGAGGGTTCCGAGAGTGCCATATGTGAGCTTCAGGGGGTTTCAAGATCCAGGGAAATTCGGAAAGGTCCCAGGGTTGTTTCAGGAACTCTCAGAAGCATTCCAGGATGGATCCAGGGAGACTCAGGGACTTTAGGGGTCACTGTTGCGTTTGAAGGTGCCCCGGGAGTTTCAGGGGATGCCTAGAGGTCTCAGCCTCCCTGCGGGTCTCATAGGGTACCAGGAGCAAGGATGGGATCATTCATTTGCAATCATTTACATTCACTTGCTGTTAACTCGCTTCAGAAACATCACAGCAAAAATCAATGTATGGAACACTTTTTTTTTTGTTTTACCTGAAATTTTGTAGAAGAATATATTTGCGTAGAATCAATAGTTAAGTCAACAGAAGGCAGCAAACGCAACTCTCCACGGAGGGAATGTAATTTACATTCACCACGTGGAGAGTTGCTTTCACACGGTATGCGTGTGCGACCCCAATGTTATACGGGAAACTTTCAGATAAAACTTCAAGGTTAAATTCATCCATACATTGTTTTTTGATAGCATGCTTCTGAGCTGAGATAATAGCAAGTGAATGTAACTCTTTGCAAATGAATGGTTCCATCCCTGACCAGGAGATCTCGCAGTGGCGTTTCGGGGGAGTTTCAGGAGGTTTCAAGGGATATCAGGGGCGTTTAAAGAAGACAAAAAAAGTTTCAGAGGGGCACCTGGAGGTCTCAGGGGCGTTTCAGGGCAATTTGATGTCTTTTCATGGGGTCCCAGGGGGTTTCATCACGGGCTCCAAAAGAATCTGCGGTCGAAAAAGATTCACCCATGCACCAAATGCACCATGTACAAAACGCTAATAAGACCGGTGGTCCTCTACGGGCACGAGACATGGACCATGCTCGAGGAGGACCTGCAAGCACTCGGTGTTTTCGAGCGACGCGTGCTAAGAACGATCTTCGGCAGCGTGCAGGAGAACGGTGTGTGGCGGAGAAGAATGAACCACGAGCTCGCTGCACTTTACGGCGAACCCAGCATCCAGAAGGTGGCCAAAGCCGGAAGTCTACGGTGGGCAGGGCATGTTTCCAGAATGCCGGACAACAATCCTGCAAAGCTGGTGTTTGCAACTGATCCGGTTGGCACAAGAAGGCGTGCAGCGCAGAGAGCACGATGGGTGGACCTGGTGGAGCGTGACCTGGCGAGCATTGGGCGCGACCGAGGATGGAGAGCGGCAGCCACAAACCGAGTATTGTGGCGTACTATTGTTGATTATATCTTGTCTTAAATGTGATGTTGAACAAATAAATGTATGTATGTATGGGGTTTCAGAAAAGGAACTACGAAGTCTCAGGTGTTTTCAGGGAGGTTCCAAGGACTCTCAGGGACTCTCAGAGGTGTTTCAGGGTGCCTCCGAGGCAGAGATGCCAGATATGCAGATTTTTCTGTATTATACAGATTTTTAGAGGTTGATACAGACAGGATACAGAGTACAGAAAAAATACAGATTTCATGATTAACTGTTAATCAACTATAGCTAATGTGAAAGTATATTTAAGGCAACTAAAAAAAAAAAGAGAAAACGATCTCCTTATACCATTTTCATCCAGCTCTCTTGTTCTGGTGAGTTTTTTTTTCTATTTCGGGAATTGAACCTAGAATGCTGAGACTGATCCACGATGAAACCCGGACGCGCTGCTAACGATGTGTACTACGATTACCATGCGTTTGCACATGGAAAAATGTGCAATATAAAGTAAGGTATACTCCGCTCGTGCCTTGCTGAGTTGTGTTTCCAGCAGCTCTAAAAAGTTGTGCTAGGGTGCTGAATGCCATCATACCCACCCAAATCCATCCCATTCGAAAACAAGTGATTACGGAACCGATTGATTCTGTTCTTGATGTTTTCATGCGTGCTCATTTCTGACAAAAAAAAACAATAATAAGGAACAAATCAATCCTTTATTTTGGGTATAAAGAAATCGGAACATGCTTAATAAGGAAATCAATATCCCATATCATTTTTGTTTCCTCAATACCTAGTTTGCTTTATGTCACCAATCAGAAACCGAAAAACCATACATAACATAAATTTCATCTGAGTGTGACGCAGCAATCCATGAAAACTTGGGTTTGGTTTTCTTTTGTTTTGAATGGTTCTGTTTTTTGAAGTATTTTCCGAGCTATTTTCCGATTTTTTTTTTGGAACTGAGGGTTTTTCTATTTACAACGATGCAAGCTTTAGTAAATGCATATATGAAGTAATAAATGCTTGCATTATTGGATGCCATAAAGCTTTTAATATGGTAATGCAATGAAGCATTCAACAACGGCCCTATAGAACTATATCGATCTGTCAAAAATTCATTATGATTCAATGCATTCATAATGTAGAATTAACGCTTCATTACTTGATAGATGTGGAATAAAAGTTATCTTGCATTAGTTAATCTATTTATACGAGTGAATTAATGCAATGATATAATGCTTATGATTACTTGGGAACCCATCAAATTATCTATATTTTTCACATTTGACCTCCATTTTCAATCATTTCATTACAGAAAATTTTTCTTTAGAATTAATTTTAAATAAAACAAATATTACGAAACATAAAACGTCCAAAGCATACGTTAAGGGCGTTTTTTATGTTTTATCACGTTGAAATCCTAATCTTGTAATATAAAACTTTTAAACCTTCGCCCAAAATGAAGTTGTTTAGCAAGTTTTCAAAAATTATGTTAGTATAAGGAAAAATCGAATAAACTATATCTTTGCTGATTCTTTTTTATGTGTATTGTTGTTTGCTTGATAATTTGCAAGAGTCGCGAATTTCCAGTGAAATATGAAGATGCAAGGGAAATTTAAGCTTCAGTACATGAAAAATGAAATAAAAGTTGGAATTTTTGCTAAGCAAAAGACCTGGTTTTCTTTATGCTTTTCATTTTTATATGATGAATGAAAATAATGAGAAAACATACGAATAATGTTTTCGTTGTAAATTGAAAATAATGATAGTTTTTTAATAGAATAAAATCGAATCGAACCTGAGAAGAAATAGCCAGTACACACCTTTTCAAACAACTATAAAATTGTGTTGAAGATAAAAAATCGATAGAGCTTTTGGAAACTACAGAGTACGAATACAACCTGCAAAAATATGATGCATCGAATGTAGCAAAAAGAACACTTCATATGTGATGAAAATATTTGAACATTCTCAACGTTACCTTGCAGATGAAAAGAAAAGAATTGCGAACGCGGATTGAACTCAGGTCCTTTGGGTGTGAATATTACGCCCTAGCAATTTTGCCCATCTTAGCTTGTTGAAGCACAAAGAAGGCGGCATGGGAGGTTTCATTTTCTAATTTCGGTAAAAGGCGAAGAGGCGTCTAGTGTATGGAACACCGGTAATGAGAAGGGTTTTTTAAAGTAATTCTTGCAGGGATTCCTTAAGAAATTTCTAGAGGGCATTCTTAAGATATTCCTTGCTTAATTTCTCCAGGAATTCTTTTGAATAGATTTCTATGGGTTTCTTCTTAAACTCCAGCATGAACAACTTTACACACTCTTCTGGAGATTTGTTTAAAAAGTTATCGAATTTTTTTTGTCGACGGATAACTTCATTGATATATCCACGGATTCTTCAAGAAATTCATTCAGAAATATTTCCAAAGATTTTCTACGAAAATTCTTTAAGAAATACCTGAAGAATTTATTTCTGGGATCTTTGCAAATGTTTTGTCATGCGTTCCACCAAGGATTTCCCGAAATGTTTCTCCAGGTACTTCTTTTTGACTTACTTTACTTAAGAGTTAGATTTCTTTCAGAGTTTTCTGCTTATATTTCTTTAGAAATTCGTATGTGAAGATATATTTATCTGCAGAGATTTCATCAAGATTTCAAAATTTAGAAGTTCCTTATTGGAGTATACCTGAAAAAAAAAATTCTGAAATTCTTCAAGTAAATTATTTACAAATCTTAAAGGAATTTGTTCGGAAACTCTTCCCAGGGATCTACAAGATTTTTTGAGAAATTCGTTCAGTGATTCCTGCAGAAACTCCTTCATGTTTTTTTTAGAAAAATTGAAAAAAAATCTTGATAGACTTCTGGAGTAATTCTATCAATGCAAGAATCCTTGAGAAATTTCTGCAGTGATTCCTGGAAAATCCGTGGAGGAATTTCTAAAGAAATCTCTTAAAAAAAATGCAGACATTGCAGACAAAGGTACTTTAGGATTTTTTTAAGAAATCCTTCATTGAATTTCTAAAGATTCCCTGGACGATTTTCTGAAGGAATCCTTAGAAGAACTGCTGGAGGTACTTCTGAAGGATTCATCGAAAAAAAACTCGTGCAGTTCATGAAGAGATTCCTTGGAAGAATATTTTAGAGAACCAATAAAGAAATAAAAAAAGAGATTTTTCAAGGAATCTTTGAGAAACCTACAAGAAACATTTCTAGAAAAAATCTTTGAATAAAGCTTATTAGTAGTTCCAAAAGATTCTCTCAACAATAGCTGCAAAACTAATTGTTGAGAAAATCTTTTGAAAAAAAAAATGAAAAAAAGTCCCTGAAGAAAGGTCTGAACAAATCCAAAGCAATACTTCAAGGAACTATTGGATAAACTCCTGGAGGAACTTTACAGGAAAAACCTTCGAGAATTTTTAAATCCCGAGAAAATTTCTGAAAAAAATGAGTAATCCTTTAGGTAGAAATTCAAGCAAAAATTTCTGGAATGGTTCTTGAAGATTATTTTTTATAATCTCTCTATTTATGTGAATTTTAACTTATGCTAGTTCTTCATACAAACTGAAAGTTTCTTAATTTCTGATAGAATCTCTGAATGTTTGTTAAAGAAAAATATCTCCTGGAATTGCGTCTTTTCAACATACGAGAGAAGATATCCTGAAAAAAATTTGGAGGAATTTTTCCAAAAATATTTTAAAAAATATATTAAGAAATACAAGCATAGCTTATGTAGAAATGCCTGGAGGAATTTTCTCTTTAATCCTTTAAAGAATCCCTTGAGGATTTTCGAAAAGAATTTCTGCGGAAACTCGTGAACCAGTTTCAGGATATTTTTCGAGAAACTCCCAGGAAAGTCCCAGGGAAAATTCTTGGAAGAATCCCTGGAGAAATTTTCACAGACGTAAAAGTTCAGAATTATTAAGAATAGACTTATTTATTTTACTATTCAAAACCATAACGTTCTGCTATTTACACCGTTTAGTGCAAACTTACTGCAAATAGAAATGTTCGTGCAAAATTCGGGACACAAACATGTTGTTTACATGTTGAACCCACAGATTTCTAACGGGGTCTGACAGGACTTTGGTGTCACAGTTTCAAAATACAGACAAATACAGATTTTCTAAAATCCTGATACGGGATTTTTGGAAAAATCATCTGGCATCCCTGCTCCGAGGAGTCTTTCCCAGGTCAGTTCCAGGGAGTCTCAGGGACATTTCAAGGAATTTCATGAGCATTGTAGATGGTCTCAGGGACGTTTCAGGAGGTCACAAGGGGTTTCTAAGGGATATATGGGGGTGTCAGTGGTGTGTCAGGAGCGGGGTCTCATGGCTAAAAACTCTGTAACTCTGTAGACCGGCAATTTAACCAACTAACCAACTAACATGTAACGATTCTGCGGAATAGAAAGCCAAACTAACTCCGAAGCCACACCAGGAATACTTCTTTTTTAACATATCCATCTCTCTTTCGGCTTAGATGCCAATCTACAACACACTTGCGTTTATGCGCACTAACTACAAGTGAGCCGGGGCCCATGGCGTAGTGGCTGCACGTTCACTTCATAAGTGAATGGTCATTAGTGTGGGTCATCGGAAGCGTTTTCTCAGATCAAAGCTTTTTTGGTTCCGTTTCGGGTCCTGAGTATCTGTGCAAAATTTGAGCACGGTCGGTTGCGTCTACATTTTGCGCATTGCAATTGAAATTTGTATTGGATTTTGTATGGGAAAACATACTTTTTTGCATTTTAGCCATAAGTTGAAAAAGTTTGTCTGAAACTTTTCAACCGATACTGTAAAATGATACCCTAGGATGTTCTGAAGAACTTTGTTGAAGACCGAAAAGCGATCCGATGCTTGTGAAAATAGTTATAACCAACGAACCGCATGTTTTAACATGTAAATGAATAACAATAGCAACAAAATCATGATGTTTCGCCAAGCAATGCCAACGCTATAACTTTTTTCATAAGCATCAGATCACTTCGCGGTCTTCGACAAAGTTTTTCAGGACACCATAGGCTGTTTTCACTTTAACGGTTACACGGTTTTAGA
This sequence comes from Aedes albopictus, assembly GCF_035046485.1. NCBI lineage: Eukaryota > Metazoa > Arthropoda > Insecta > Diptera > Culicidae > Aedes > Aedes albopictus. The sequence continues at coordinate 51,672,820 of NC_085137.1, read as the reverse complement.
AAAATTCGAGCTTGTTATGAGAGAAATGCAAAAAAGTGTGTTTTCCCATGTAAAACCCCATACAAACTTCAAACGCGATGCGCAAAACGTAGACATAACCGATCGTGCCCAAATTTTGCACACTTATTTGGGTCCTGAAATAGGATCAGAAAAGCTTTGATCTGATGGGATACCATTGAATTTTTCACTTTTCCATATAAACGATGACCCACTCTAATGGTTATGGGTTCGATCCCAGCCCTGGCACTTGCAATTATTCGTCAGTTGCTCTTCCCCCCGAGAACGGCTGACACCTGACCCTCTTCTGAGCATATGCTCTAATGAACCCGGAAACTTGGATATCGGCTAAACGGCAACTCATAATGGACCCCCAATCGGACTGGAAAAGGAACAAGAGCCACACATCAACATCATCGTGCTCATCATTCTATCATGGATAGAGTAGAAAAGTGACAGTAGCGCAAAAGGCAACCAGTTCGATACAGTAGAATTAGAATATAAAACATTTAGGCGCTGTACAAAGTGTAAGTGCAGCCGCCAATTGGAACCGCTCACGTAGTGCCCTAGTGGACAAATAAAGAGTTGTAAATTAGGTTTACTGATTTAAGAATAAAACTATAAGTGAGAGCGAATTACAAATTAATTTATTAAGCGATTACGGAATCGAATGCTTTCGATCTTTTTGTTTTCATGCGTGCTCATTTCTAACAAAAAGTACAAAAATAAGAAACAAAATAAACAGTGCTTCAATCAATTGTTTTTCGTGGGATGAAAATGGGAGCCACTTGTGTAATAAGGGAACCAATATCCTATTTGTTGGCTTATAAAACTAAACCATATAAAGTGTAGAACTAGCGTTATGTTAAAATACACATAAATAAATAAAAAAAACTATGCCTTATTTTTCGTGTCACGTCAAGTGTCGGCACATGTTTTCAAATTAGAAAAGTACTGTAGTAAGTTCTACGTGAATGAGGCCGATGCAATACCTGATTTGATAGTGCACCCGTTCTACAAAATGTTCGATATCCAAACAGAATAGCCAACCGGCGGAAAAAGTTTTATTCGATTTCCGTTTGATCATTTGCAGCAGCGACACATTTTTTAAAGGACGGAATAAAAGTCCCGGAAACGATATGGATCGGGCGACCACACAGATAGCATCATGAAAGAGTTTGCCAGAACTGTCTCCGGTGAATTTCAATCGACAGATTTCCTGACGAAACAAAACTTTCTTGGAATTGAGAATCGCGACGCTTCTGAAGTTGGAATGAATGGCAGCGGAATTTTAAGGAAGCGGAAAATAAGCTTGTTTGTTGACGTGCCACTGCCATTCCAAGCTCATTTCTGTTGGAGATATTTTCAGTTGGTGTTTGTGAGCGAAGGCTTTTATTTTCAGAGACGGAGTGAAGAATAAATGACATCCTTTATTCCAGGAAAGGAAAAATGGACATATACAGCCAGAAAGCTTTGCCTTTTTGGACACTGTCAAAATGCAGGGAATAACATCCAATCAGAAGACAGTTAGGGTTATAAAAGTAATCTTCTACAAATTTCAGAAAAGAATAGCAACTTGTAACGAAATTTTCACTCCAGATAATAATATAGACTTTCAAATTACTATAACTCACATCCAGCTAATGAAGTAACCTTCCCATCCCGGCTGGTCGAGAAATAACTTCTCTGTAATCAACTGTCCATCAACTCTCCCAACAGCACCATCAAAATTCACTGTTTTACCTCTTGGTGAACATAACTGCCGCCCACCACATCCATACAGCGCCCCATTTGGAACTCTTAAATTGAACATTCCAGCCAATGAATCCCCCTGTGTTCCGCATTTCCCCTATACTTACTTTTCGTTCTTCATCAGCAATCTCAGAGCGCAAATAAATCAAAGACTAAACCCATTTCCATTTACTAAAATAAACAATCACCGAGCGTACCCAGCGTGAACAGCAGCTTTATATGTCCGACCATACACTCAGGGAGCACAATTTTTTTTTTCATCCATCCGGTTACTCTGGAGTGGTCTTTTTTATGTACGGATGGGAAAAATATAAGTGAAACTCATCCTGTTTCGGTACATCAACGGTATGAAAGCATTACCCGATTCATGGAGACCAACATAGGACCCATCACCATACGTACCTGTTTCGCAATTGAACATACAGAATGACATCCATAAAAAACAAACCGATGAGCCGACGCGGCTTTATCTGTCTGCAGTACACAAGTGTGTAGTCAGATTATGGCTCGAAAAAGCTCGTTAGCCCCCGGGTGATTCCCGATGCTGCTGTGGATTGGAATCGTGAATCCTTCCGGTGATACATTTTCGTGGAAATCGTGAAATCAGAAATCGTGTGCGGATGTGTATTTTTACGTGTTTTTATTACTTTGCAGGCAGATCAAAGAGCTGCCGGTGCGGGTTTCCAATTGTTTTTCGCTGTCACTGCGTTTCGACGAATATGTAGTTGAGGTGGTTTTATTGTTTTTCTTTTTTGACATATTTGTTCAAATTAAATTGTACACCATTTCTCAACTATCTGAAGAGTGCATTGCATCAAGTTTTTGGCAATACCATAAGTAGGAAAACCGCTATTATTGAGTTGCCTCAATAACGTATCTGCTACGAGATTCCACAAAAGCGGTGACACGACTCCCCCTTGGGGGCATCCACAAACACTCAATTTCCTAATCGTTGCTTGACGCCTTGTTAAGAAGTGATATCGGTTTTTGAGTATTTGATAAAAAAGACAATTCACACCGTCTTCAGCCAGAGGCTGCACAGACTGAACACATTACTTACACTAGACAACGGACAATACACAGAACATCCAGTGGCCCAGTGATGAATTTTTCGTTTGACGAAAAGTTTCCACCGACTGGAGCGGGAATCGAACCCACACTCCGAGGCTTACGAGACACCTAAACGACCGACGCCGCTAACCGCTCGGCCACGAAGCCCACAAATAAATCCAATTGGAAATCATCGGAGATATACCATGACTCCGTGCGGCTTCCAATATGGCATCGAAATACACGTTGTCAAATGCACCTTCGACATCTAAGAAAACTCCAAAACTAGGTTGCTTTTGACTGAATGCTTTCTCGATATCGTAACAAAGTTTGTGCAAAAGAGTCACAGTGGCTTGTTTAGCATGGTAAGCATGTTGGTTCACATGAAAAGGTACGTTGGTCAGATGAACATCAATGCGTTCGAATTATATCAGAATAAAATAGGTCAAACAGATGGGTCTGAAACTTTTGGCTTCTCCGTACGATGCACGACCCACTTTCGGAATAAACTTTGCAGTAGAATCTTGCCAAAAATTTGGGAATACACCTTGCAAAAGAAAAATACAACTAGTAGTTTTTGCCTTTCGCGTACACCAAGTGTCCACAGTGCCGTCAGTGCAAAATCAGATTGATTACTCAAGGTTTCCATATTTCAACACTCCCAATACTGGTACGCCACCAAGGAAATGACATCAGTTCACTATAAGCCGTTTTACGGTGTGACAACAATGTTGATGATGACAGAGCGTTAATGATTAATCATAAATTTAATCATAATTAATGATTAATGATTAAGATTAATCAAAAATCATTAATCATAATCACTAAAATTTATTATTTAATCATTAATCATTAATCTTAATCACACTGATTTCTCAATTTAATCATTAATCAGTAATCATAATCATAAGAAAAAAAGAATTAATCAATCATTAATCATTCATCACCAAAAAATGATTCATCATATAAAAAATTTGATCCAACTAGAATTGGTCCAAATGCTGTTCTAAGTGTGATTCTTTTTTCAAAAATCTCTCAGACAAAGTAACTTTTACTTTTGAAACTTCAAAAATATTTTTAGCATCAAATACCTTTAAATCATTTAAAGTTTTTGTGATTGATTAATCATGATTAATCATGATTTTTAATCAATGAGCCGTTTTTAATCAATAATCATAATCAATAATCACAGATAAAAACAATTTTAATCATTAATCATAATCTTTAATCATCCTAAAAATCAAATTAATCATTAATCATAATCAATAATCACCGAAATTAGAATTTTAATCATCAATGATTAATCATGATTAAAAATTTTGTTAATCATGAACGCTCTGGATGATGATATTAATTTTCACAGGTTGGGACGCCACCTCCTGTCAAATTTTCATTCATAAAATCGTCTAGTAAAGTGGACTATTGCGCTTCATTAAGAATTATTCCTGGAAAACCTTTCCAGGATTATCGCGAAAGGGACATTCTTGCTGGAATTCCTTTTCGTGAGAATTCTTCCTAAAATTGTTTATAAACTTTGAAAATTTCATTCAATTCGGTTCACTGGTTTCCGAGGCACCACAGTTCAAAAATTCCATGTCTCAAAAATAGTGTTTTACGAGTACGGTTCTGGCTTCGCAAAAGATTAGCCAATCGAGTAAAAATTTGTACCAATGATGCACATATAATAGGTTGACGAACAGTGAAAATTTAAGAATTTTTGATGCACTCTATGAAAAGTTACAGCATGTTGAATTTTTTGTGAGAGAAAAAAAGTTGCCAGCCCCAAGCATTTTGGCCAACCCCTGTATCTTAAAGTATGGGTTCTTAAGAATGCTGTGTTAAATTTTCATAGAGTTCCAAGTAGTAGAAACAAAGATATATCGTTTTGGGCCTCGCTCCCTCACGGGCACGTAGTTTAAACATGAAACTTTAAACTCGATTATCTTGGAATCGTGTTTCTCCCAAAACTTCGATGCGGTGACTACGATTACGGAAACAGTTCTAAACCGATCTCAACCAATTTTTTATGAGTTTTCGCTATGCATGTGTCCTAAACATGTCTTAAGAAAAACCTCCAGGAATTCCACCACAGATTCCTCCAGGAGTTCTTCCATGAATTCCTTCAGGAATGTCTCCAGGGATATCTTCAGGTATTCCTCATAATTTTTTAGGGATTTCCCCAAGAAATCCTCAAAATATCTCCAAAAATTCCTCAAAGAATTTTCCTCGAATAGCTCCATAAATTCCTCCATGAATTCCTGCAGAAATTCCTACGTAAACTTCTACAGCAATTCCTCAAGAAATTCCTTCGGGAATTCTTGCAGAAATACATCCTGGATTTTCTCCAGGAATTTCTCGAGGAATTCCTCCAGGAATTTTTCCAGGGATTCCGTCAGAGATTTTTCTAGAGATTTCTCAAGGAATTCCATTAGGCTTTCCTTCAGGTTATAAGACCCTTATTTTTGGCCCCGGAACCTCTCGGCTCGGTTTCAGAGGGAAACCGGCCCAAAACCCCAGGCTGCTGGTCTGAGCCGGCGGCAGCCTCTGGGGTGTGCTCTCACGGCCTCTTCTGGAACCGGGTCTCAGGGCGAACGGACGAAGGGGGAGTTTTCGGAGTGCAGGATCCTAAATAATAGCAATACTCACAGTTAAACGGTTTATTGTAGATCCGTATAAACGCCGACCCTGGGCAGACACGCTTCTCTGACGATGCGGATGACTTCGGTGGCGGGCGGCGGGGCGACGACGGTGGCAGCTTGGAGCCGTGGCGGTGGCAACGATGGGGAGCAGTCCGGGTTTCCAGTATCGAGCGCTCGGTCCGGTGATGGCTTCGGCCCGAGGTGATCCAACTGGGGTTGCTGAGATCGGGGAGACAGACCTTCGGGCGCGTGGATTGGCCGGCTGTCGACGGCCGGGCGTGAAATGTTGGGTGAAGGCGGCGACCGGAGGAAATGATCTTTGCGTGGCCGATAGCAGGTGACCAGGCCGGTGGTGGAGCTTCGGACACGTGGAACTGCCGGAGCTTGGGACCAAAAGGGCCGGCTTTCGACGGCCAGGCACTGAACGAATGGCCGGGATGGCGATGGCTTCGGGCACGTGGAATAGAACTTCAGTCCGAGTTGGACGACTTGCGACGACCGAGCCTCGATCGGCTGGTTGCGAAGGTGATACGAACCGGCCGGAAGATGGCTGGCCGCGAGGGTGATACGAGCGCCGAAAATGAAAAGGAGGGGCACGGCCCTCGATGATCCCGGGCCACGAGGTTTCGCACTGGGCCGTAATACGGTGGACGATGGAGTGTCGGGCTTGCGCCCGATCGTGAGCTAAGGGTGCCCATGGAGGTCCCGCGAGGCAAATTCCACTCTTCACAGCCTTGCAACTGGCCTACTTTTTGCTTCGCTTGGCCAACACACACTTTTTCCTCACCAAAACGTGGCTGGATTACGGGAGGGTTATAGTGTCCGATATCTTTCACCGCTTTTTTTTCCTGCTGTCTAACAACTGACGACTGTTTTCCTCGCCGAGTCTATCTCCGCCTCCGAAGGTGCGCTCACTCTCTCGGGTCCTCCTTTTCCGCCTCCACCCAGTTGCGGTTCAGTGGAGACAGCCACCCACCGTACTCAGGCGGGATATCCCCATACGCGTGCGCATCACCACCCAGGCGCGGAAAACAAAACGACCGTTGGAGTTTGCGCCACCTTCACATTAGTTTCCCTAAATTCCCGCACTCATCAAACTAATATTTTACGGCAAATGTTACCCGCCGGTAACAAGGTATTCGTCAAAGAACTGTTACTGGAATTCATCCAGAAGTTCCTCCAAAGATTTCTCCAGGAATTCCTTCTGAAATTTATCAAGGCATTTATCCTGGAATTCCACCACGCATTCATCCAGAAATTTCTTCAGGAATCGCTCCAGTAATTCCTTCAGGAATACTTGCATGATATTTTACAGGAATTCCTAGCGAGATTCCTCCAGGAATTATGCAGAGCTTCTTCCAAGCTTCCTCCAGGAATCCTCCAGACATTCCATCATTTATGTCTCTAGGGATTCCTCAGAAGATTCTTAAGGGTTTACTCCTGAAAGTCCTCCTGGCATTTTCCTGGAATACCTCCAGTAATTCCTTCAAGAATTCCTTCAGTTATTCCTCGAGGAATTCCTCCAAGAATTTCTCCAGGAATTTCTTCAGGAATTTGTTCGGGTTTCTTTCAAAAAATCCTCCAGCAATTCCAGGGATTTCTATTGAATTTCTTTCAGGGACTCTTCCAGGAACACCTCAAAAATTTCCGCAAAAATTGTTCAATGAATTCTTCCAAAATTCCTCCAAAAATTCCTCCGGCAATTCCAGGGATTTCCCCTGAAATTCTTCCAGCGATTTATCCTGGAAAGCCCCAAAAATATCTCAAAGAATTCCTCTAGAAATTTCTTTACTAATGCCTCCAAAAATATCTCCAGCAACTCCAGGCATTCTTTCTACAATTCTTTCTGGGATTTCTGTAGGAATTCCTCCAGGATAGCCCTAAAAGTTTCTAAAGAAATTCCTTCGTAAATTCCTCCATATTTTTTTTTTCCAGAAATTCCTCCAGGAATTCTTCCGAAAATTTCACCTTTTAAGAAATGCCTCCAGAAATTCCTATATGGATTCTTCCAGAAATTCCTCCAAGGAATCCTCAAGGGATTCTTCCAAGGATTCCTCCGGGAAGTCTTCTAAGGATACCTATAGGAATGCCTACTAGGACTCTGCTCACGCACTAATCGGAATATGAGAGTCTCACTGTAGAATATTGGTAGCGGCTTCTTAGCAATTGTCGGCATAATTGCAACTGTATAGAATTGGCGCAAGAAACTGTGTATAAGCAGTGGCGTCTCGTAACCTCACTTTTTACCTGTTCAACGACCCTAAAAGTTGCATTTACGGAGAATTTAGGATCCGAATCAAATTGAAAATGGGCGGAAACGGCTATTCTCGTCATTTTCTACAAATTACACGCCAATTTATTGCGAAAAATCAAGAATTTGCATTCGTTGAACAGGTAGAATTGAGGTTAGGGAATCGCCACTGTGTATAAGTATTTGTTTGTATGTGAAGACCTACATTCTGTATTCTATTCCGTATTCCTTTAGTCAAAATACTGCAATGTTTGTTCATCTCATAATGTTTGTCATAAAAAAGCTTATAAAACCACCATAGATAATAGTACCAGATAACAGTCCTTGAGTCCGTACTACAAGTGACACACAGTCAGAAGCGTGCGCAGTTAGAATACATCATGGTTAGAATAAATCGTACTAGTCAAAGTTAATTGTCGGTATAATGTATCAAAACCATAAATACAGTCCATTCACAGTATCCGTCGATCCTCCGTGTAGTGCGTGCAATTCCAGGGATTCTCCTGAAACTCTTCCAGCGATTCTTCCAGGAAAGCCTTAAAAAATTCTCAAAGAATTCCTTTAGAAATCCCTCCAGGAATTCCCCTAGGAACTTCTCCAGGAAATCCTCCAGAGGAATTCAAGAACTCAAGGAATTCTGCCAGGATTTTTTTCAGAAGTTTCTACAAAAAATCATCTAGGGATTCCTCCACGAAAGTCCAAATATTTCTCAAGAAATTCCACCAGGAGCTCCTTCATAAATTCCTTCATAAATTCTTACAGAAATTTCTCCAGGAACTCCTCCAGGAATTCATCCGAAAATTCGTTCATGTTTTTTTTCATGAATTCTTTCAGATATTCCTTCCAGAAATTGCGTCAATGATTCCTCAAGGAGTTCTTCCATGGAATCCTTTAGGAATAACTACAATTCCCTCCAGTAATTTCTACTGATATTCCTCTTGAAAATCCTCTAAGAATTCCTCCTGAAAAGTACCCACTCCGTAGTACTTATGAGGGAGTCGCAGAGTCGGAGGCCTTCTAAGCAAGTGCTTCGTCAAGATTTCCTTCCCCTATCTCAAGTAACGGTAAAGATGGGTGTGGCAGAGAATAATGACATTGTGCTTTTGGTGTTCTTGCTTAAAGTTAACTCCCTTGCCTTGTTCCGAAAATCAATCTGAGCAAGATTACTAAAAGGTACATGAATGTTGTTAGTGTCACATCTACGAAGTATACCGTAACAACGCCAACGCTCACATAAAGGTATCCAAATAATTAGCTTTCTGCTTTTTATTTTATGCTTTACCGATGAAAGTTGATTTGCTTGACTTCCTACACGGTAATTATCCTCAAACGATAATTGATCCTTTACGATATCACCATTATTCCTTTATTCACTTGAGCAATACTCACATTTTTCTCTTGCTAACCATTTTGCACTCATACAAGCGTTAACTCAAGCAGAGCGTTAATGATTAATCATAAATTTAATCATGATTAATGATTAATGATTAAGATTAATCAAAATCATTAATCATAATCACAAAAAAATCTCATTTAATCATTAATCATTAATCTTAATCACACTGTTTTTGCAATCTAATCATTAATCAGTAATCATAATCATAAGAAAAAATATTAATCAATCATTAATCATTCATCACCAAAAATGATTCATCATATAAAATATATGATCCAATTTAAATTGGTTCAAATGCTGTTCTAGATAATATAATTTATGATTCTTTTTTCAAAAATCTCCCGGACAAAGTTATTTTTTACTTTTGAAACTTCAAAAACATGTTAAACAATAAATATATTTTAATCATTCCCAGTTTTTTGTGATTGATTTTATCATGATTAATCATGATTTTTAATCAATGAGCCATTTTTAATCATTAATCATAATCAATAATCACAGATCAAACCAATTTTAATCATTAATCATAATCTTTAATCATCCTAAAAATCAAATTAATAATTAATCATAATCAATAATCACCATAATTGGAATTTTAATCATCAATGATTAATCATGATTAATTTTTTTGTTAATCATGAACGCTCTGAACTCAAGCATAAGGTTTTAATTGCAAATATCTTCCACTTTTCCATCATTACTTACCTAAACCAAGACTATCAGCTTACGGTGCACGGCGGTGGAACAGTCTCTCTCTCCAATCGACAATCTTCATACGAACAGCACAATTGCAATCAGAATTTATCATCTTGGTAATAGCATTCGATTCAAAGTGTTTCTTGCTAGTAAATGAACAAATTATCATAACTACCTAGAACTAAGTGATAAAGCAATGTTTTTCCCCCGAAGCATGTAACGTCCCACATGTACGGGCTCATTCTGAAACTCATGTCGAAGCTAGTTTCCATTTCCATCGTGATCAACGATCATCGGAAGTCTGCCGAAGTTTGTATGTAGTTGTTGGTGTATTCCAGTAGTGTATACGGTCATACTAAACCTTCTTTCTAGCAGCCAATATTCGGAGTTCGCACACCAGAGATCCCATTTCAGGATGAAAAACTCAATTCATTATTCAACGTATCTTCAGCTTCAAAACCTGGACATGGTTAAGCAAACAAAAGTCGAATATGCTTTCAATAATGGATAAACACTAACAGTACCGGCGAGAAGGGCTATTTTGTCCAAAGCCTCTCGGTAAAAAAAAAAACAAAAAAGTAATAATCATCAAAATATAGTTAGTCCTTGGAACATCTAATATGCAAAATTAACTATTTTATAACTCCTGACTGCCTTCATTGTTACTTATGGCTATGCTCTTGATTTTCATTTTTAGGCTATGCTCTTAAGTTTCAAAAAAGCCACTGAAACACAATTGACTTATTTTGGAAGATACTTATCGGTACTAATTTGGATTCTCAAAATGTCCACAACAAACTACCAAATTTCCCCAATCAAAATTACTCGCAAATACAGTACTTCCCTTCCGCAAACCAGAACCAGCACAAGAGATGCACTGCTGCACCATCCAATGTTAAGTGTAATGCATATTACCCTGCCCCGCATACAGCATCCCATACCAAACATTCTGCTCCAGGAACAGGAAGTATGCGCTTCGGGTAGTTCTGGTAGGTAACGTTGCGCTGCTGTCTGGCCTGTTCCTTCTGCATAAGCTTACATATCGTCAGGGCGTGCACCAGGGCCCGAAACCATTTAACGACGTGTTTGCTAGCGATATTGTTGCCACATGATTAATGTATAGGTCCTAGTGTACCGCAGGGAAATTAGTCGGTCGGGAGTGTATAACCAAACCGGTCGTCACTGTTGGTAATGGGTCAGCGGAAGGTTGAAGAAGTACTGCATGGTTCTCGTCAAATATGAAGTGGTCTGGAAGATGAGACATTAAAATTGCAAGGCGTCAACTTTGGAATCTTGACGGTTCCATAAATATCGAAATTTTAGGAAGTATTCCATAGAGAACCTAAGATCTCTAATCGAGCATCCAAATTTGTTTGATGGGTGGGTTAAGCCTGGGGTACCCAGCTAGACTATGATACATAAAAACTAGATTTTTTTTCGCAATATCCCCGTCTAGTTGCACATTTCACCAGTTTATCAAATTTCGCGCATCGTTACAAGCGCAGCAATTGAAATTCCTCTGTCGTCAGAGCCATTTGTTTTCCTCCATTGGAAAATATTGCCCTGCACTCAAATTGCAATACATGGACGGACGGACAGCCAGCTGAATGTGCGCTTCGACCCAGCTTCACCCAATGAGAGTGCACAACAATGGAATCTCGACAAAACGATTACTCAATCGATGCCGGACCGAC